>NC_141158.1:72819285-73121428 GCF_053477565.2 Lygodium microphyllum
CAGCAGCACTTCATGCTCATGACGATCACAAGTCACCATTTCCAGCCCGTGGAGCAATCCGATCGATGCCGGACAAGCCTCCACCATTCTTTTTTCTTCCTTTCTCTTCACACATGAACTCCCCCTTAGAAGAGAGAGAGGGAGGAGAGAGAAAGACTGAAATCAGAGATCTTCAAAGAGACCATCATTTGATGGGTGAAGGGCGGCGATAGAGTCAGCATACAGAGGGTAGGCAAAGGCCATTGTCAAATGGGGGGGTTGTGTGCAAGCTGCATGATGGAGGCATCAACATCATGGCGCAATTTTCGGCTGCCTTATGGCGCCTTCTTCCTCACGTTTTTTTCTCATCTCTCTCCTCAAAAGTTTCATGCTACATTTTAATTTTGGGCTCCCAAGGGTCATGCCCACTTTGGCCACTCCAATGTCCACCTCTTCAAATCTTGCCCAACTTCTTGGCCATTTCCCCGTCCGGACTCGGAATTGAACTCTGAAAAATCGTGGGCGTCTGGCTTGACATCCCGCATTGGCCAGTAGCTCGTGTCAACCCGCATGACTGTCTGAAAAATTATGAAAAATCAACAAGTGTCACTCGGGTACCTTTAAAGCACTTTGGTGCTTAAAATCGTCCTAGATCGAGCCGTCGCCTTTGGCGTTGGATATTTTTCCCTTGATATTCATAATTTTGAGCTATTTTTAAGCAATTCCCGACACCAAAATTTCGCTCTCATTGGCGACCACGGGATAGGGTGACTCAGCTCGTCGAATCCACGAACATATCTACACATAAACAACCAAAGAAGCATCAAACTGATACAAAATAAATATATAATAAAACTCAGCACAATGCTCCCCCTACCCCTAGACAGAACCAAGGCATGACATCCACAAGGAGTAGGCCTAGCATCATCTAATAGAAGATCCGAAGCGAGTCACTAACCAACTGCTCCAACACAGCCAAACTAAAAAAACCTATCAAAGGGGTTGCCCTAAGTGGTGGTTTGAACTACCTACCAACTAAAGACAAGACAACTAGGAGCTCCTACAAGGCGAGGACTCCTATAGCCTGAGCAAGGAGTATTTTCTTTCAGTACATTTCTTTTCTTAGGGTTTTTATTTTAGTAACATACTTGGGCATGTAAAAAGGAGGGAGCTGAGCGTAGTGACCCAATGAGAACAGGGCATCGGCCTCAGGACCTGTCTCGGTACCCAAGAACCTACCAAGCTCTCGCAAGGCGACACTTAATCCTTTTCTAGCGCTCACTTTTATTTTCGCTCCAACCTTCCTTGTTTTGTTATTTTTTTTTCAGCAAGAAGCCACCCCTAGGAAGACAAGGTATCGGCCTCGGGTCTGACTCGTCCCCAGGAACCTACCAGGCCTTCGCAAGGCAATGATCAACTACTTATATGTTTTCATTTCATTTCTTTTCTTTGATAGGGGTTAGAACCCCTTTTTACACACCTTCGTATTTATATTCATCTTTTGGGATGTTCAGGGTTTCTTTGCATCATCATTATTATCTTCTGGCAGGCTTCTCTAACTGCCTCACTACTAACAAGAACTCCTAGAACGGCTGCCTAGCAGGCTATCAGAATAGGGCCACTAGGACTTCCTTCCAAAACAGGTCTTTCGATGCCTGACAATGTCTTTACAGGAGGCAAGGACTACTCCGACCTCCCTCAAACATACTTAGCCTAAACCTGGGACTTCATGCCTTGGTTGCCGGTCCCCAACAAAAAATGTATCCCCTCGACAAGTACAAATACACATATAACAGGAAAGAAAGGTACTCGTAAAGGAGAGGTATCACCTGGATTGGCCACAAGAAGCTTCCATCGCAACAAAGGCTCCTCCAGGCTCCACGAATCACAAAACCTATCCAGCACAACACTTAAAACAAAAACCCGATTAAACGCACCCGCACTAGACAGGGAAATGGCCCTCTTGGCCTAATGAAATCAAACACTTCACTACAAAACTGAATCGGCCCTCTTGGCCTAATGAAATAAAACACTACTACGTATAACATCCTCCTGGAAGTAACTATGATAGACATCAAAGCATACCATTCCCAGGGGAACAGAGGCTCGTAGCCCTAAATTAGGTGCATTAAATTATGACCCATCCCTCATGCGTATATCGCAAGAGGTGTTTGCATCACATGTCGACATCAGTCAGTGGGTCCAAGATAATAAAGGCAGATGAGTCTCGCCTACCCTCTACATCACCCAGATCAACCATCGTCTGCCAAAGAGGGCATGTTCAGAAAGCATACCCCACAAACGACCAGGTCCTATCTCATCGTGAATAGATATATCAGGACAAGGGCCACAATTAAAGAAGAGGTCTTCTTCATATGCAAAATTAGCCAATGAATCGGCAAACTAATTCCAATTCCGTGGAATCAACTGAAAAGACACCCTATCAAATTCGTCTAGCAGGGCTATGGCAATATGATGGTACATGCAAAGGATGGGGTTTCGTACCATGTACGTCCCATTGAGTTGATTTAAAACCAACTGAGAGTCCCCTTTCACCAATAACTGACGGATACCACCCTTTTTTGCAATATTCAAACCCATAATCAGGGCTTTGTATTCTACCATATTATTGGTAAAATTCACCCCAAGATAAGCAGCTAACTTCATGACAATGCGTCGTCGGGGGTCTCAGATGACAAGTCCTACACTTTCTTTTTTGCATGGACCCTTGGACGCCCCACTATACCAACTAGCATCAAGGCCTTCGTAGAGATCCACTTGGGCTCTAAGGGGTAAGTTAGTCCTAGCACACCCAAGGAATTATTGCTAGAGCCCCCCCTATCTCCTTAGTGCCTCCTAGTATACAACTAGTGAAAGCTCCCTTGGTGAAGAGCCAATGCAACTAACCTTGGGGGAGTTCTAGTGTGCATATATAATAACTAGCCTATTTTGGATAAATTGATTATCAGCATCCACAAATAGTGAAAACATTCCTTTTAATGTGACAAGCAACATGATAAAATATACTTGTGCATGAGTACTCATATAAGCCCTACGCTTACAAGCATAGGTTCCACTTGTTTTTAATATTGTGCATGAATTGAATCTTGGGCCTTTGATTTTTACGGATGAGATGCCTTGCATTGGGCTATCTCATTTCCAATCTAGCTTTCTTGTTGCACAAGCAGGAGATTTAAAAGAACATATACTTCCACAGTCAATCAAGGTTTTGAAATTCTTATCTTGGTAGTGTGAAGGAGTCTGGATCATCGAAAATTGGTGATTCGGTCCCTTTTTATGGAGAGCGGCATGGACTATCACCTTTTCAATCTCTGCTTCCATAGTTGGTTTTTCCTCTTCATTTACTTCCTTGATGGTGATATTGGAAGTCCTTGCTCTCCCCATTGCTTCTTGACCCCGACCACGCGCAACTCTGGGTGTTGCCCATAAAATCGTCCTTGGCGGTGGTGCTCATCAAGTTTGGGACACTCTCTTTTGAAGTGCCCAGGTTCCTTGTAGTAGAAGCATCGCAAGTTTTGGTCATTTCTTTGTGTAGGAACAAAGTCACTAATTGCATTCACCTTTGGTTTCTTCCATTGTCCTTGACCTTGTCCTTGTACTCTTTTAAATTGGGCTTTTGTCATTCCCTGGTTCTAGTATTTTGTAAGACCAAGATATATTATTCCTTGATTTGGGTTGAACTTCTTAGGCAATGGGACTTGCTCTTATCAATGCATCTTGTAAGTATGTAGGACACATAGATTCCAATCGAGTATTCATTGGTGGATCTAACCCATCACAAAAATTGGAAACCTATTGGGATATGCTCATAGTCTGGGTGCACTTTAGCAATAGGAGATAAATTTTGAGTAGTATACCTCCAGAGATAGACCAAACTACTTTATCTTAAAGAACTCGTTCATCTTTTGAGTCCTGTATGCCTCCAGAGATAGACCAAACTACTTTATCTTAAAGAACTCGTTCATCTTTTGAGTCGTGTATGCCAGTGCCATATATCTCCCTTGCTCTGCCTCTTTGAATTTATCCCGAGTTACTGTTCTTTTAGCTATTGCTTGGTCTTTGCACCACTACTTCCACCAGAGCCTAGCTTCGCGGGTCAGCTTGAGCTTACAATCATAGCTTGGTTTGCAGGTATTGTTTCTACTACATTGAAGTAATCCTCCATGGATTCAATCCATACTTCAGCATTGGCTTCAGTAGTCTTCCCTTTCCCATCAAATTTTGCTAGTTTGATTTGTTTTAGAAGAAACTTCTTCTCTCTTGTGCCTCTACCAAGCTTAGTGCTGGAACACGATTTTGATTCTACATTTGGGGTTGTGTCTAATTTGATTAGAATTTTTGCATTAAGATTTCATTTACACATCTCTTCACAACTTGTCTCAATGCACAGATTTTGATTCAATCATACATACTTCAACATTGTGCAAAAATTCAGATAATCATAAAATTCTCATTTATTTAGAAGATGTATAAGCCTCAAGTACAATCATCTGGGGGAGATAGAGATAGGCTGGATAACTGTTCAAAAGATATATCAATGCCAGGAGAGCAATTCGTAATTGGATTCTTCTAAAGGGACAGAGTAGTAATATGGATTTGGGGAATAGATTCTCAGGAAGCAGTAAGTCATGGGACATTCAGGAAATCGCGGCTTCTGTGTAGCCATGATACTTGCATCACCCCATTATTTGAATTCTATCTGTCGAGGTAAGACTTTGACCACCTCTTCATAGATGTAGCGAGTCTGTTCTACCTGCCGACATCCAATGTGCAGGATCAAGTTCACACATGCCTCGTGGAAGATGAATAACTTGATAGCCTTCAAGTCCTCCAACCATTTTAGCCTCTTCAAATTATTTTGAAGATAAGCAAACCATTTGGCATCTATCTAGCAATAACTTGCACTCCAAGTCTAACACCTTTCCACAAACAGCAATGAAGGGTTGTAGAGGCAATCCAGGATCCCCATCATGTTCTTTGATGATAGCTTGAGGAGCTCATAGTAGTCCTGAACACGATATGAAATATGAGGAATCTGCTCCATGCCTTGTAGTTCTGGACACAACAACAATCCTCACATGAGTAATTTTTTTAAAAAATTTCTAGTGAAAACATTACTTCACTCTACCTGATTTACTCCTATCTTGCTTATGTTGTTTGTTGGTTTGCTCTGATACCAACTGTAACATGCCTAGTTCGCAACACATTTTAGTATTCCATCAGGAGTCTAATCTAAAAGATGCCACCTAGCACTCCCATGGAATGTCACAAGGTTTGTTGATTAGCAACTCCCGAGTCTACTCTACAACAAAACCTATCAGTCAACCCTGTTAAAATCGACCTAAATCTTCCTAGGATTCTAATGGTCAAGTCATTCTACAACCTTCTAGCGGTCTTCCAATGATCTAAAACAAGGTAGACTCATATTGCACTTGGTTCAAAGAGAATGGGAAACAAGAGGGATGCATCGCTCAACCTCTCTACCCGTAGGGTAAAGCCAGGGTTCTACCCTACATTATCTAAGGTCAATACATCATCGCAATTTGAATGTTGAGAAGCCTCCCAGTTCTCTGGGACTACCCTATCGTAGGACGGACCTGTCAGGGATTCCGCCCACCCACTTCCTTTGATAGCTTTAGTTTCCTACTTACCTAAGGGCACATTAGTGGTAACACATACAAGTAGCTTCCTTAATTAACTCGTTAGTCACATGTTCCTTTACGTAATTTTATGCACTGACATGAAAACAGATCAAAAAAATTCCTTGAAAGTAAACTTTATATTAAAATTTTAACTGAGATACAAATCTCGTCCATAGGACAATTCCCGCAATCCGTAAGGATGCATCTTATTTTTCTCCAAGTTTCTGCCCTTGCACCAGTAACAGGGCCTCGAGATTTCTTTCCGAGTCATGTAGACCATCTAAGCACGACTTGGAGGCATGGGATTTACAGCCAGAGCCCCCTGGCACCTAAGCATCCTCCTACGAATAGACATTTCTATGGAGAGAACTCTCACGACGAGTTTGGTCCACATTCCCTTTGACGTACTATCAAAAACCCCCTTGGATAGGGTTGGCGGCTAGCTGGGGGTGCTCAATACGCCTTTCCCAAGTGTTTCAACCTGAATCCAATTTGAAAGATTTTCTTCTTATCAATTCCTTTGTTAGATGACTCCTTTTCCAAACATGCGTTCTTAAGTACAAACACAAGCAAAAGTGCACAATATGTACTAGACAATTCTTTGTTCTCTCTCTGCTGACGAAAATTACGATTTGATGCGATAGCATCTAATCTCGATTTTATCCCCGTTATCATCCAAGATTTCCAAACATAACCTAATTGAATTTCCTCATTCTTTTGAATGAAGGAGTATCCTTGCAATGTTGACTGCAATTTGAGACATTGGCTTCCTTACAATGAAACACTACGTATTCATTTGAACTAGGATTTGTCACATAATTCATATAGTTACTTAAGGACTTTGAATTCCTTTCAGCTTAAGCAAGATGGGCCTTGAGAAGAATCCTTTCAACTTATTACAATTTAGGATTTGAAATTCTTTCAACTTCCTAGGAACCCTACGTATCCTATCACAAGTTCAATCTATGTTTTGTGAGATGTAATAGGATTTCCTATTATTTCAACCAAGCAAACGGAGGCCAATGCATAAAATCTATCTGCCTTAATTTCAGTTTAATGCGTATTCTTGAAACTTTTCATATATATATTAGCATGAAATTTCCATGAAATTTATGTGCAATTTAATGACTTCTAAGTGCAATTTTCATCGATCACCTAAGATAAATGCAATGAACAACATTTTCCTAATACACTCATTATCTCAAAACATGCTTAATTAAGTTGTGATAATTAATGTAAATAAGATAATTAATCTCTCTCTCTCTCTCTCTCTCTCTCCCTCTCTCTCTCAAGCTTCTTCTTGCAATATCTTGGAGGGGTATCTCAATTATTTTCTCCCAATTCATTTTCCCTAATATAACAGGGTGCACCTGATTCATAAGAGATGTGTTTCCCGTAGTTTCAATCCCTTGGTTCGCAATCCCTGTGGATTCAAGAGATAAAGAAGGAGGAATGAATTTGGGATGGGAGAGCATAAGAGCATTTACAGGCAAGGCAATTTACTCTGCGGGAGATTTATATTCAGGATATGATCAGTTCCAGCTTGCATTAGAAAGTCGGGATATCACTACCATGAAGACACCACTTGAATTGGTTAGGATGTGTACGCTTCCATAGGAAGCAACCAATTCAATGGTGCATATGATGAATGCTAAGCATAAATTTTTGAGGAAGTATATTCCTCAGTTGACCTTACCCTTTCTTGATGATGTGCCAATCAAAGGATGTGATATCTATGAGAAGAATAAAGAGTTGAATGAGCATGGATGTAGAAGATTTGTGGCTAATCATATTGCTAATTGTGATAGGATTTTGAGCCGTCTTGAAGAAGTGCATTTGACTCTATCAGGAGAAAAGTCAGTTTTTGGAGTGGAGGAAGTATTAGCTATTGGGCACATGTGTGAACCATATGGGAGAAAGCCCTCACCAGTAAATATTGATGCCATAAGCAAGATGCATGAGACATGTTCGAATGTATCCAAGGTGAGAAGATTTTTGGGTGCATGCGTCTTTTACTTGATATGGCTTCTGCATTTTGCTCATGTGGCTGAAAGTTTATATAAGCTCTTGAGAAAAGGGAATTATGAGAATGGACAGCCTATTATTCTCACCGTGGATACAAGCCCAATTGGCATTGGTTGGGTAGTGGGTCAAGATGATGCTGATAGGAATAGGTATGCCATTCAGTTTGGAGCAAAGGCCTCAATAAATGGAAATGGTAGTATTCTCAAGTCAAAAGAGAGCTTTAGGGTGTAGTGACAGCCCTTAATTAGTATGATAGGGAGTATTTTATGGGAGCTCATGTAGTGGTAGAGACTGATTTTCTGCCTCTATTGGGCATGATAGTAAATTGCTCAACTCTTGATATTGCCATGTTACGGTGGATTGCATATATAAAGTCACTTAACCCTGATTTTCGACATATTGCAGGTAGAGAAAACCCTGTGGGGCTGACATGCTTTCATGAGCAAGGTTTGAAGATGAAGAGGAGCTTATGGAAGATGAAGAAGACAATGTGATAGGTGCTAAAAATGACTTTATGATAGTTGGGAATGAGTATGTAGTTGCTATTACTACAGGTACAACTGTTGTAATAGGGATTTCAGCAATAAGAAAAGAGCTTACATCCATGGAGAAGAGATGGGCAGTAGAGAGAAAGGATCATCAATGTTATGCTTTAGTAAGAACAAAATTTTTGGAAGAGTTCTATGAGGATGATTGGCTGAAAATAAACCAATATTCCAGTCTCATGACAAAGAAGGGTGAGTGGTCCACACATATGGTCCAATTCTCCTTTTGAAAAAAAATCTTATGGGTTTTTCTTGAAAGACAGATATTTATGGAAGCATGCTAAGAAAAAGAGAGGAGCTTCACTATGTGTATCTTAACAACAGGTGATGTAGGAGTTTCATGAAAGCTTATGAGTTGGACATAGAGGAGTTTGGGGCACATTTGCCAAGATCAAAGAGAAGTATTGGTGGCAAAACATGTATAAAGATGTGGAGCATTATGTGGAATCATGCAATGTGACTATCAGATGTATTCCATGGTAAAGCATAGAGATGGGTTGCAACCAACCTATCCATTGTCTATGCATTACAAATGGGTAGTTGATTTGGTTACCATACCTACAGGTTTATGAAATATGAGATATCTTGTGCTTACCCAAGAAGACTTGACAAATCATCACATGCATGAGATCAACTCTTCCTGCAAGAACCATTTCTCTGATGAAGTGGTAGTGTACCTCAATGTGTTTTGTCCTGGCATAGTATACTAGATTCATGGCCAGATTCATGGCCAGGAGGACACTACTAAGATTGTCACATAGCAGAGTCACTGGAGCATCTACCTGTATGTCCAAATCAGCCATAAGCTTGAGCATATGTAACACCCCTATACTCTGCCAGTACTCAATAAAGCAACCGTAGGCTGCTTCTTGTTGCTCCAGCTAATCATTCTGCTTTCAAACCTGAAAGCATAGCCACTCATAGATCTATGGTCATATGAGCATCCTGCCCAATCTGCATCCGTGTATCCAACCAGTTTTAAGGGCTTATCTCTCACATAGAACAGCCCATAATCTACAGTGGACTTAACACATATCTCATAATGCGTCTAACCGCATCCAAGTGCGGCTTCTGAGGCTTTTGCATAAACTAGCTTATGATCCCTACAACATAGCTCAAATCAGGCCTAGTGATGGTCAAGTAAATCAGACTGCCAACCATCTGCCTGTACATAGTCACATCCTCAACTTCAGCCCTAGTGCTCATGTCTAACTTTACATTATGATCAAGAGGCGTATCCAGTGGTTTGAATTCAACCATGCCATACTTCTTCAGCATTTCGATGGCATAGTACTTCTGTATCAACCATAAACCATTTTCATCTGTAACCACCTCAATGCCCAAGAAATACTTCAAATCACCTAAGTCTTTCATGTCAAATTTAGTTTTCAGCATCTTCATTACATGTTGTATGCCCAAGTCATCATCACCAGTGATTATCAAATCATCAACATATATGACCAGCACTACCAAGCCATTGTCAATATTTTTTGTAAATGGGCTGTGATCAGGCCTACCAATAGAAAATCCCAAGCTCTGAATGTAGTTACTGATCCTTGGATGCTAGGCTCTCGGAGCCTGCTTCAGCTCGTACAATGCTTTTTTCAGCCTGCATACATAGTGTTGAAAATCAAGGTGTACATACCCTTCTGGCTGACCCATATAGACATCCTCTACCAAGTCACCATTGAGGAATGCATTCTTTGCATCCATCTGCTGTAATTTCCAGCCTCTAGCAGCAACCAAAGCAGTCACAATGCTTATGGTTGCCATCTTGGCAATAGGACTGAATGTTTCCTCATAATCAAGTCCATATTATTGGACATACCCCTTAGCAACCAGCCTGTCTTTGTACCTTTCCACACTACCATCTCACTTGCATTTGATTTTGTAGACCCATTTGCAGCCAATGGTCTTCTTCCCTTCAGGCAGTGGCACAAGATCCCATGTTTTATTTTCGGCTAAGGCATTCATTTCTTCATCCATTAGCTGCACACCAGTTCTCATCTTTTACTGCTTCAGCATATGTACCTAGTTCTTTGATCTCCATCATTTTTGTCATGTAAGCATAATGCTTTGCAAAGTAGCCACTGTACGTCAACCTGTCAATAGGATATCTGACCCTCTGAGAGTGTCTAGGCTGTGGTACACTGTTCGATTCCCCTCTCTCATGAGGCAGAATATACATGTTCTACCTAGTACCAGGCATATACACAGTCGGAATACCAAGTTCACTGTCTAGACTGTCAGTTGAGTCATAGCCTGAAGTCATTCTGTGAGGTTTCATCACACCAAATATATCATCAATGACTTTTCCTTTTCCTTTGTTGTCCACTACATCATGTCTCCCCCTCACTGACATAGTGGTATCAGTGGATGGTGAGTCATAGCTCCTCAATCTCCCTGTCCATGGAGATACCGTCTGACCACTATGACCTGTCATAGGAGTACTCTATTGCAAATTAGCTGTAGATACATGAGTAGAAGGCGTACTCGATGGCACTGCAGCTGGTGATACATACGAAGAGGCCATCTCATCAAAGATGACATCTCTACTCACCAAAGTCTCCCTAGTAGAGGGATCGTAGCATTTGTATGCCTTCTTCTCTTGCGAATATCCAATGAAAACACACTTATGCACTTTTGGATCCAGCTTCTTCCTTTTCTCATCTAAGATGTGCACATAAGCAAGACAGTCGAAGACTTTCATGTGACTTACATCCGGCTTACAGCCATACAGTTCTCAAAGGGTGTCATCTCATGAATACCTGCAGTGGGAGTCTGATTCAAGATATACATGGCTGTCATAACAGTCTCAGCCCAATAATAGAGCGACATCTTCTTCTCATTCATCATGGCACTAGCAGCTTCCATCAATATCCTATTTTTATGCTGAGCCACTCCATTCTGCTATGGAGTATAGCTGCAGGTAAGCTGCCTACATATGCCATTTTTAGCCAGAAAATTGTCAAACTCATTTGACACATACTCCCCACCACTGTCTGATCTCAAGCAAGAGATATAGCAGTCAAATTCCTTTTCAATCTACTTTTTAAATTGTTGAAAAATAGCAAAAAACTCATCCTTTGTCCGTAGAATATACACCCAAGTGTAGCGACTGTAATCATCAATAAATGTCACATAGTACTTCGAACCTCCCATAGATGCATTATGGGCTCACCCCCAAACATCAGAGTGCACTAACTATAGTGGACGAGTACTCTGCCTTACATGCCTGACAAATGGCAACCTCGACTACTTACCAAACTGGCAAGCATTGCATACATGACCAATGTCTGTGTATTGGAACTTGGGTAAACCTGTAACAAGTTGTTGTTTTTGCATAATTTTCAGCCTTTGCAAATTCACATGTCCCACTCTCTTATGCCAAATTTCCAAATCTCTGATAGTTCCAGAACCATGGGCAAACATAGCTAAATTCAGCTCTGGCACAATGGCATCAAGAGTAAACATTCTGTCATTCTTTTGACCGTGAGCAATCAACTTGCATCCATTTCCAAACTCTTTAATAAAGCAACCATTCTTATTGAACCTAACCTGCAAGTTCTGCTCCGTCATGTGACCGACGGACAATAAGTTCTTCGTTATTGATGGGACATGCAATACATCATGAAAATTTTTCTTTCTGCCATCATGAACCACAAGAGGCACTTTGCCTTTATGCTCAATGCTATGCTGCGTGTCATCACCTGTGCATACATAGAAATATCGTTCAGCTACCATGTCAGCAAACCAATCACCATGAGGGGTCATGTGGTTCGATGCCCTTGAATCAATGTACCATACTGCATCATCAGTGGATTTTTCAGTAGCCCTATCCTTCACATACTGCATGGCAAACAATCCATCTCCTGAAGCATCATCTGCCTAACTAGACGTAGCAAAATGTCCATGTTGTTTGCCCTTCTGATTGCCTTGCTTCTTCCAGAAGTCCTTGAAAATATGACCATACTTCTCACAGTAATGACAATCCTTATCCTTATTCGGATTGTCAAATGGACATTGCTGCTGCCAGTGGCCTCTGCCTCTAGGGCTAGATCTCCCCCTGTCTCTAAAGTTTTCACCATCTCTTGCATTCGATACTTGCTAGTTGTTATTTCCATAGGATGCATTTTGATGGCCTCCTCTACCATAACCATAGCCTCTACCACAACTGCCATGGCTGTGTTGATTGGAATAAAAGACTGCACCCTTACTTTTGGAAGTGCTTGACCCTGTAGCCAAGCCTAGTTTAACCTCCTCATGGATAAGTAATGCAACCAGTTCATTGAAATCAGGCATTTCAGCCCGCACAGACACAAAAGTATCAAAAGACTTGTACTCTAGACCCAAGCCATTTAGAGTCACAAAAACCATATCTTCATCTTCAACCTAAGTACCAACAGATGCCAGATGATCCACACTGGTCTTCATCTCTGTCACATAGTCGTGTATAGACTTGCTCTTTCTCTCCATATTGTTACATTTTTGCTTTAATTGCATCTTCCTAGCACTTGTAGTGGTGCCATAGTACTTGATCAAAATGTCCCTTGCATCCTTAGGAGAGTTGTTGTTCATTATCTGCATTACCATGGCATCTGATATACATAGAGACAGCTAGTGCAACACCCTGTGAGCTCTTTCTGTCCAAGCTTGGTGTAGTCATCTTTGATCAGCTGTAGGTCTCTTTGGAAGTTTAGGTTCAGCTTCTACTCCAGTCACCAACTCCCAATATCCTTTCCCGATTAAGAATTTCTCCATGCAAAACTTCCATATGGCATAATTATGGTTGTCCGATTTCTCCCCCACAATCTGGGTAATATTGTCTATCTTGTCAGCATTTTCCTTGTTGTATGTTCTGCATGACTACCTACAAGCCAAAAATCTTCTTAACAATTCAGTTTCAGCTTGCAATTGTTTATGAGATTTTTCAGCACTCTACATGCTCAGACAGCTAGTATTTCAACTTGAAAACCAATTATATATACATCTCTTGACACTTGGCAATCGCCTAGGTATGGCAGCCTACATATATAGACTGTATTCACTGCATAACCAACATGGAATCAAGTAGACTATTCATGTATAGACAAGCAGTCTGTAAGCATCAAATGACAGTTGCCAACAGCTTCTCTTCCATCCAAACAATAGAGTGTATGTACCTCAAACATCCCCAAGGCATCTCAGATAGTTGTTATTACATGTAGGTATACATACATGTCCAACTGGGCACACTACAATACATGTACATCATGTATGGAAGCCAAATATCCTTCCAACTAATAAAAATAGTCAATACCCTACTATAGCTAGTAGTGCATCAGCCCAAACTTTGGGCATTTAATGCTCACAGTACCCCACAACACACCTATAGCTCCAATGGCATGCGGGTACAAGAAAATGTCAAACCGCTTTAACCTTCAAGTGATAACAGTTATACATTCAATTTCAAATTTCAGCCTATAATTTTCAGATCTGTAAATGAATTCCAAAACTAAAGTTTTAATCCCTCTTGGTCATGTCCAGATGTACATGGGTGTTGCATAAACATTTACCAAGCATTCTTGATGATCATTTGCATCATTCCAAAGGCATTTGTGGACCAAACAGTGCCTTGTAGTAGTGCTGGAAACTTCTGGACAGATTTCAGCCTATTATTCCCTGCAAACTCTGAGCATTTGGCATTCCAGACCCAAGCTCAAAAGCATGAGAGACAACACTTGTACCTTGCCAAGTATGCCTATGCTTCAACAAAGTTAGATAGCTTCCAAGCTTCAAGAGTATGTCTCCCTGATAGTTTAGCAACATGTATGTCCCTATTTTCAAATCTGTACATAACCATGTAGCTCAAATATGAGCTCAAGACATAGCATTAATACCATGGGATCTTGCATACCCCTTGACAAGTGATTCATCAAGTAGTAGAACACTATCCACCCTTCCTATGCCTTGGGCTAGACCAACAGAGTGCAAGTAGCAATCAGCCCCAAAATACAGGATCTATCTGGAGATATGTTTACCTCATACCTACTGGTTATGAAGATTAGCACCCAATTTACCATGCCCAACCAAGCTTCTCTAAGCTTTACATAGCATTGCTCCTCCTTCATGAGCAATAGAGTGCATCAATGGATGACTTGAGTTGTCTAGTCCTTCCCAAAAAAAAACAGGTGCAGAAATTCCAACACCATGTTTGCATTTTGTTGCTCATGCTACTGAGCATGAATGACATCATACATAGGCTCTACTACATGTTATCCCTTGATCAACCCCCAATAAGCTCTGACAGTTCTAGAGACTCAAACTGAAATGCATACCTTTCACATGAGATCAATGGTAGCCTACTTCTTCAAGGAACATACTTTGTCTTCAAGCTTTAGGATCTGCTCCACCAATACCATCCTGCAAAGAGCCCATTCATGGCTCTTATACCATGTAAACAATGGGAAAGATAGAGATAGAGAATGGAAACCACTATGAGAAGCCGTATGCTCTCACTCATTCTTTTATGTTTTATTACCCATATATATTAAATGATTACAACACACTAAGATCTATAAGACCATTCACACCAAGTACTGAATAAGTCTAAAGCCACCAACTTATTTAATGTCCTACACTTGCTGATACAGCTGGACACAGCTAAGACTCTGTCAGTGGTGGTCACACACCATACGAGCATGAAGTCTCAAGAAATTAATATATGGACAAAAGCCAATCATGCCTATTGAGGAGACTATTGCTACTCGGAGTGTTCTACCATGGAAAGAGGGTTTAAATAGAGAAGTGTTGTTGGTCCTACGCATTAGACAGTTAGAAAGAAGGCCTAAAAACATTGAGACAACCATGAAAAAGCTAAAGAATGCAAGGACCAAGAACAAGAAGAGGTTTGACAAGCGACACAAACTTTGACCACGAGCTATACAAGAAGGGGACTGGGTGCTCTTGGAAAATCAGCATAGTGCTAGTCGAAAGATGGAAAAGCGGTGGTTTGGCCCATATGTGGTAAGGTTTATTTTTTATAATGCTACCTATGCATTAAATGAGATGGATGGGACAGCTCTAAGGATTCCAATGGGCTGGAAAACATATCAAGCTCTTTAAACGTAGGGATTCTTCAGCATATGAGTTGAAGGAGTTGGATACTGAGCATGAACATGAGGTTATGGAAGAAGAAGAAGAGGTAGAAGATGAAGACATTGACATGGGAGAGGATACTTCTTCTAACACTGCAGATTCATAAGACTTTGGCACATGCTGGAGGATGTGCGGGTTAGGATACATGAACACAGTGTGAAAAACTCTAGAGTGCATCATCATTCAACTTTCTTATTAATCTAGAAAGCCAATGCCATATTAGTCATTAATGTTAGTGTCCATACTGTGGATGGTTCAAAAATACTAGATTTTTGGGCAAGTTTAGCCAATTTTTTATATTTTAGATATTATCTCTTGTAAATATCCAAAAATTATAGACAACTTCTAGAATAGGATGACATGTATTAAAAAAAAACAAGTGGCTTTCAGCCATTTTTGTGAGATCTTATGCAAAAAGAAGGATTGGTAAAATCGTGTGATGTGATCACAATTTTCAAGCAGTGAATAGCACTCCGAGCTAAGAGAATGAGTGATCTGGGAGAATTCTGGTTAGGTGTCCTAGTATTTTACCCCCCTTTTGCAGCCAATGGAAGCATCAAATTGGCAGTCTGAGCAGCAAAGAGAAAGCTATTATTTTATGCACGTTTTTGGTCTATAAGAGATTTATATTCTTAGAATGCAAAAATAAATTGATAGGCTTCACCTCTATGAGTATTCTTCTACATCTTCTCTTTCTTTAAACCCCTTCTCTTTTGTCTACTCCTCTCCCTGAATCTCCCTTCACCCTCCTATCTCTTACCCCTATGGTAGACTTTCGACCCCAAAAGCTCCAACAATGGGCAATGGATCTCTCTCTCTCTCTCTCTCTCTCTCTCTCTCTCTCTCTCTCTCTCTCTCTCTCTCTCTCTCTCTCTCTCTCTCTCTCTCTCTCTCTCTCTCTCTCTCTCTCTCTCTCTCTCTCTCTCTCTCTCTCTCTCTCTCTCTCTCTCTCTCTCTCTCTCTCTCTCTCTCAATGCCACAACTGCAAATAAGCTTTCCCTTGGCCTCTTAGGTTATAAAGCCTTTCCTGGAACCTCTTCAATCACTCTCTTAGCGACATAAATCCCTTCAAGCACTCTTTTTTTCCCCTTTTTTCTTGATTTGTCTCCTATTTAGGCCTGTTTTACAACAGCAACCCTAAAGCATTCCACTTCGATTTCTTGATTCTACCTACTCTAAATGCAACAAAAATCAAAATTAAAGTACTAAAATGATTTCTTTTACTTGCCTAATCATCAAAAACCAAAAATATTTACTTGTTGCAAGGATTAAAAACCCAAAACCTCCTATCTATCTCAAGCTCTAGTTCGGGGATGAACCCTTACTTCAATGCTCAAGTTGAGGCATGCTAGTGCTCAAGCTTGAATTTGTTGGTCTCGGCAAATAACGGAACCAAAATGTAGAGGGAGCTCACTGCTCAACTGCCAAGATCCACCATGGACCACTTATCCCTTCAAGCATTTCAAGCAAGCACATATGGCTATCTCTCACCTAGCTGACGCGCCTTCCATCCTACCGGGGTGTAGTGAGCTTATCTCAATGCCCAAATGAGTTTCCTCCTCTCTCAAGCACATTGGTAGCTCCATAATTCATGATGCAAGCTCAAGCACCCTCAAGGCTCCCCCTCCAAGCTCCATCCTCCATAGCCATGCACACAAGAGAAGAGAAGAGAAGAGGAGAGGAGATGTTGGAGAGCTTCACCTCCAAGATCCCTCACCCTCACACACTCACTCCCTCACATTCCCTCTCTCAAGCACACACAAGCAAGAAAGCAAAGAGAAGAGAGGAAGAGAAGAAGATGATTCCACTTTGTTGAGAAGTGACAAATGATGAATGCTCTAGGAAGAGATCTCCTGAATCCCATATACACGGTGAGGAGAGGAAAACAACCCAACCACTATAAAGCATTGTACTTGACTATCACTTTCAATGTGAGTAATACAGTATCATGATGATTTGTGCTTTCAATTAGTGTCATTTATTATTGTCAATCTCTTACACAAGATTGTGTTTATGAGTCCAAGCTTCCATCTTGGAACCTAATTCACTTGTGTAACAGTTGATCTATTCATTGTCCATGTCACTATGAATTTGGTATTTATCTTCTATTAGGTTAGCTCAATTTGAATGCATGACTTCAGTTCTCACTTGAATCTCACACTCACTATTTGGCAACCATAGCCAGACTAGACCTGCAGCACTTGGATCCTTCATAACTCTCTCAACAAGCCATATCTCAACTCAAAATCTTCTAGAGAGTTGCTTTATAGTTCAAGGCAATTCATCCCATCACAAAAATTGAGCTGATTGATGCACAAAGCAACCAACATTATCTCCCATATAAATATTGTAGCAAATGATCCATTGTAGCTCCTGCCTACAAGCAAAAAACCTGATCTATAGGAAACCCTAAAACATAGACTCCATAGCCTTCAACTTCAATCTCAAAAATCTCTTCAATTTCTCATCTTTCTCAGTCAAATAGAGTTCATGTCATTCAGATCTGATCAATTCCAGTGGGCGCAAGTTCAAGAAGAAGATTTGGAGAAACTTACCTAAATTCAAGCAATACACTTGAAGATCAAGAAGACCACTTGAAATCGGGCAACATCAAGCTTGAAATCAAGCTAGTATCTCTTGATACTAACCTAGTGCTTCTTGGCACCTTTGTTTCTTAACACATCCAAGAACAATTCATTTGTTGGTTTTTTGCAATGACAAACATGAAGTTTTTTAATGTGGAATGCACAACTGATCAAACCTCTTGTAAGCTTCAATCTCATTGTAAAAGGATAGGCACTGCTCGAGTACACTTGTGGTAAGACCTCCTTCAAAATTTCTGAACTTGAGCAAATAGCCAAGTTCAATGGAGAAGGATTGGCCTAGAAGGAGAACACCATGTACCATCTTATGTGTGAAAGGACTTGTGGGACTTGTTTGATCATGATGTAGATAGCAAGAAGGAAGATGATGAAGATGGGTTCGTAGAAGAAGGCCAGCTCAAGACAAAGGACTGGAAAAAAATGAACAACAAGGCTCTAGGTATCATTGCATGGGGACTAAGTGATGATGTCTTAGATCATATCTCTACCATCAAAGATGCTAGAACTGCTTGGAAGGAGGAACTTGACAGGACGTTTGGTACCCAAGAAAAGAATTCAAAGGTAAAATTACTCATGCAGTTTTATAAACTAGATATAAAAGACAGTGCTTCCATGACTATACACATTAACAAGTTCAAGAGCCTAAAAACCCAACTTGCAACTCTTAAGAATAATATTAATGAAGATGAAGCAATAGCAGTATTGCTTGCAAGCGTAAATAAGGATCCATATGAGAATCTTATGTCCACCCTAAGTAATATTCCAAGTCTCTCACTTAAAGATATTGAACACTCTCTTCTTGATGAATAGAAGAACAAGAATGCAAAAGATGGTGTCCCGTCATCTAGGGAAAATCTCTTATACACCAAAGGAGCTGCTAGGTCCAAAGGAAGAGGCCAAGAATTCAACCCCGAAAAAGATCAAATGACATGTCGTTATTGTGGTAAGACTAGCCATATAGCCAGTGAATGTTTCCACTGTAAAAAAAGCACCTGTAGAATGGTTAACCACCAGACAAGAAGAAGATGATGCTTCCATCATCAACAACAACTCTGATAGATTGTTTTGAAGAAATTATCTTTTCCATAGAGGATTTTATGTTTTCCTTGGTGGATTTGCTTTGTAAAACAAAACCCTTACCAAATATGTAAAGTTTCAAGCTTTAACTTGACTAGGCTGCCTATGAGCTAGTCTCTTGAGCCATGTTATCATTTAGGGGGGCCAAAAGCCAGCAAGTGTAGGAACTCATCATTTGAGGGGGGTTTTGAAAAATGAAAAATGATGAATGTTCCATGAAGAGATCTCTTGAATCCCATATACACAGTGAGGAGAGTGGAACAACCCAACTACTATAAAGCATAATACTTGACTATCACTTTCAATGTGAGTAATGCAATATCATGATGCTTTGTACTTTCAATTAGTGTCATTGTTATTTTCAATCTCTTACACAAGATTCTGTTTATGATTCCAAGCTTCCATCTTGGAACCTAATTCACTTGTGTAACAGCTGGGTCTATTCATTGTCCATGTCACTATGAATCTGGTCTTCATCTTCCAACCTCCATAGCTGCCATGCTCTAAATCTGTGATTTGTATGTAACACACTTTTTCCGCACACCAAAGAATGAGCTTCTCTATTCACTTTTTTGGCTTTTATACAAGCCCTAAATCCTTTGGGTACCCATCCCTTTTTTACATGACCGGCCATTGTGGCAAGGTCCTCTTTTCATTTCCTTCTATTTACATTATCTCTTTACCTATGCCCACCTACCTTTTACAATTTGAATTAGGAGGGAGCTTGGTGCTTTTTTACAATAGTTTTAGGGGGGCCTTGCATTTAAAAATTCACTTTTTCCTTTGACTTGATTTTTGAGGCCGCCCTTGCATGTTTAGCTGTTCTCCATCATCATGCTTCTTATGTTGCATCTACATTCTTGACTTATTTTTCTTCCCTGTCTCAAACTAGGGTTAACAATGGCCCAAATACTCAACATCAGTCTGCATGAAAATACATTTTCTTTTTGACAAACAATTTGTACTCCCATAGTGTATCAAATACTTATCGTACATGTTGTAAGTGCTCTCTCAATGTCCTACTGTAGATGAGTATATTATCGAAAAAGACAAGCATAAACTAAAAAAGGAAGGGATGCATGATCTTGTTCATAAGGCAGTGGCAAGGGCGTTTGTTAGCCCAAATGGCATGACAAGAAAGTGATACAACCCCTAATCAATCCTAAATGTTGTTTTGACTTCATCACCTACCCTCATGCATAGCTGATGATAGCCAGACCTCAAGTATATCTTAGTGAAGTAGTGGCCACCCTTGAGCTCATCCAACAAGTGATCAATTCTAGGTATGGGGTACCTATTCTTAATTGTAATCTTGTTAAGGTCATGATAATCCATACACATCCTTAAGGATCCATTCTTCTTCTTGACCAACAAGACATGAGATGCATAGGGGGAAGAGCTAGGCTCGATAAAACCCATCTCAATGAGCTCTTTAACTTTCTTGGAAACTTCCTCACTCTCACACTTAGAGAGCTTATAAGGTGTCTTATTTATTGGTCCCAAGTGGAGTTCCAAGTCAGTAGGATGATCCACTTACCTTTTTGGTGAGAGAGATGTAGGTGGCTAAAAGAGGTCCTTATATTCATCCAAAATATCTCTCAAGGCTCCATCCTTGGTTAAATTAGTGGACTAATCTAAAATGTCCTTGTTTAAATGCAAGACAAAGATTTGTGAGCATCTCTTAAACTCCTATTTCAGTTTCTTTGTTGTAATCAACTAAAAATCTACATTATCCTTGATCCCCTCTAAGTGTATAAGTGGTCCATACATCATAAATTTGATGTACACCTAAGAGAAATCCATGGAAAATTTTCCCAACTATTTCAGTCTCCAAAGTTGTAGCCCAAGACAGCATCAATGGGTTCCATATCAAGTACAATCAAGTCCACAATTTCCTCATAATTTGCAGTCAAGCTGAGTGGTACCTTAGAGCATACGTGAGTGCTGATTTCCTCATTGCCATTACCAACCTGCACGTTAAGGGGATGCTTTAATTATATGGAAAAGCATTTCAAATAGTCAAGGGTTGATTTATTTGCAAAGCTATGCATGTTGCCACTATCAACAAGAATAAATACATGCTTCCCATTTATATTTCCTTTTTATGTATAGTAGGGCTTCTAGATCCCATCCAAGCATCCATAGATATGGAGTAAATGGAAGTAGTGGAATGTGGAGGTGTCATATGATCTGTCCCATTCATCTCATGAGGAAGACAACCATCCTTCCACGGATTCAAAGAACTACTCATGATCAAGGTCCTCCTCATAAGTAATCAGTATTTTCAACATGGGGCATAGGAGACATATCATTCGGGTCCTCATCCTCATGTTCATAATCTTCCAAGACATACATGGTATGAAACTTGACAATGGTTGTCCTGTATTGAGAAGCATGATCACCTGTATGTTTGTCCCTATCCCTTGGCTTTTCTTTCCTTAACCACTTCCAATGGGATAAATTTTCAACCACTTGGGAGACTGATGCATTGTGTGGTTTGTTTTCACCATACTTGGTGTCTCCCTTTGGGTGATTGTTGTCCCAAAATTTCCCTATTTTCTATTAGCATTAAAAGTGGAAAAAGTAAATATTTTGGGGTTGCCAGTAGGTATGTTATTACTACAATAAATCCCACCATATTGGCCTTGCCTTATGGGGTTATTTTCTACCCAAAACTAGGCTATAAATTGTCACTCTTGTGGTACTTTCGCCATATTTTTTAACCAACTCTATGGCCTCAAGCAAGCTAGATGGCTTTTGAGTCATTACATCAGAGGAGCTGAAAGGCTTGGTTCCAGTCCATAAATATACTTATGCAACTTTGCATTATCACTAACAGCCTCTACATACATTGTCAAGTTCAAAATTGATTTGTACCCTCCCATACAGTGAGATTATGCTGATCAAGTTAGTAACACCTTCTTACCAACCATTCCTTTTCTACCGAGGACACAAATACATGCATCATATGCATCTTAAAGTCATCCCAATCATGGAATTTCCGATTTTCTATTTGTATATGTAATGCCACCACGTATGGGCAAAGCCCTCTAAATAAAGAGAGGAAAAAAGGATCTTTGCCTCATTAGTGCATGGGTAGATATGAAAATAAACCTCTATCTTAGAAGTTTAATATTCCAAGTCAACCAGGGATGGGGATTTTCCATTAAACTTGGTAAAAATGATTTTGTTACATAGCTCATTAGTGCCTTGCTACCCATACATTCCATGTGTTCCATGTTGCCCATACATGTGTTTTCCATGAGAGCCAAGCTAGCCAAATTGTCCATATAGGCCTTGCTACCCATAATTACTATGTGGGGCATGCTTCCCAAACATCCCATGCTACCCAAACTAAACATTAGGGCCTTGCTACTCAAAAGTATCGTGTGCATGCTGCCCATGAGTGCCATGCATGCCATGTTGTCCATAAGTATCTTGTGGAGTGTGATGCCCATGGTTTTGGGCATGTATGTAGCTACCATTTCTAGTGGCTGGTTGTCCTGTGGAAGGACTAGATGGATTGGCAATAGTGGGGGATGGAAGGATAGGCTCATCATGTTTTGTTGAGGGCTCACCCATCTCATAGGTGCTGAAGGGAATACCATGCATCCCCATGATGCCTTGATGGCCATAAATGATCTCTAAGGGAGGGGGGCAATTGGCCTCAAGATTGGATAGATGCTCATTAACTTGCATCGAGGGGACTGCCAATGTCGAGATGAGAGTGGTCATTTTCTCCATCAGCCTAGTCATCATGGCCATCGTCTCTCTATGTCTCTCAGCATAATGACTCTCATGTTGGCACAATGTGTTATTAAGCATAGAGTAATGGTCCAACTCAAGGGGCGTTTCTTCAAGCATCTCATCATGTTCCTCTTGGGTGGAGCTAGGGTGCCCGAGAATGCCTAATTTCATGTTGAAGCTCCTCCTGGACGTTTGTCTTGCCTCTTTGTCCTGCCATGCTAAGTGCTATCCAAACAAACCCTCTAGCACAAAATCTAAGATATGTTTAGCTAGTGAGCTCTAATTGAGGAGTTTCAAATTCAAAATGGAGAGGAGAGTTCCCTCTACATGTCTATGAGAAAAAAGATTATCACATAATTTTTTTAGAATTGGCTATGAGCACTTTCTGTGGTTGTACAAAAGGGGACTGGAACCTATCCCCAGGACCAGTCCATACAAAAGTGGTTGTAACTCTTCAATGGAAGCTCTCATCATTAGGGATCTTTCTGACTCTATTTGAAGGGAACAAAGCTCTTTAAGAAATGAGCTATGGGATTTTATCTCAATTATCCAAATCCCTTTTTATGTATTAGGTTTTTTGGAGTAGTTTTGGAATGATGCCTGCACCCTATTTCATAGTTTGTCATGGTCCAAATCAACCCATTGTTTGACCTTTTTATGATGCAAAATCCTTAGACAACTGACTGTAGTATATACATAACCTTGAAGCATACCATAGCATCCATACATAGCATGTGACTACCTGCAATGATTTGGTAAACTCAACAAGAGTCCCAAGTAGCATACATTCAACTTGCTATCAATACATGTGTGACATAAATCCCATATACATTTCCAATGTTCTTCCAATGGTCTTCGAGGTAGGGATGGATTGTACATTCACCAATAAATTAGTTATTGTGCTCTAAGACTCACAAGGTGTGCAAGGTCCCACCTCAAGCAAGGTTGTGCACCCCTTCAAGGTCAATAATGGCAAGGAGGGGTCACCCCACCATTGGCTTGCCATCTCTCCTAGCATTGGCCTTGATTAAATTAGCCACCCCAAAAGAGACATGGCAGGAGCATTCTAAGCTAATCAACCAATATGAAATGAATATTTTGAAAATAGACTTTCAACTTTGATGAGATGCAAGGGTATAATAGAAAAATTGGATGGGAAAGGGTGTTACCACAACAATTCGATGACTCACTAATTGCTTTAACTTGCCCCTTTTACAAAAAGAAAAATTGGATTTACTTTCAAAATCATAGCCAACAAGATGGTTATGATTAGGAGTATGATGCTCAACTAAAGAGAGAGATTAATTAAATCTAGACATGAATGCATTCATAAATGATTGAGTAGATGAAGGAGTAGGCCAATACATTCCCTTGATTCAATCAATGCCAAGAGAGGGACGATTCTCTTATTTCTCTCAAACAAGAGGATGGAGCTCAACAAATGGATGAAGAGAGAGGTTAAGAACTATGAGACATACCTCAAACATGATTGAAGAAGTGGTGGTAGAGTGCCTGAATCAAGAACACATGGTTCTCCTCTAATTCAGCCCATGGATGGACGAAGGCCTTCAATCCCATGAAATCTTCAAGGAGAAGAGTCTTGAGCTACTTTCAATGGCTCAAGAGGCAAGAAATTGAAGATTCTTCAAGAGATTGAGTTGGATGGAAGGTGCCATGGTTGTCATTCATGTTGTCCACTCCAGAGTTTCACAAGAGTGCCAAGATCAACGATCTCAGTCAAGAGGGCTGAATCTTGCTCAATTCAGTGCCAATAACTAGGGGATGAAGCTAGAGATCAATGCCATGTGCTAGAGCAACAGGAGAAGAACTAGATGCATCAGTGTAAAATGTGTCAAAAAATGTGATGCTATCCATGGAGGTTGCAGTTGGGTGAGATGAGGCTTGTGGGTGCTCTACAAGCTACCTAAGGTGTCAGGGAAGCAGTGGAGAGATGGCACTCAAGCTTGGGAAGAGAGAGGAGGAAGATCTTGGCACTTCTTGGGCTAGAGGTTACATGGTTGCCTCAAGAAAATATGAGGAAGAAGAGGGAAACTCATTCTTGGTAAAAGTAATCACAATTAAGCTATTCTCCAAGTCTTGAGAGTCCTCCTTGGGTAAAACACCTCTAAAATTGAGTTGTAGAGTAAAAATGAGTTGCAATATTTGTATGCTTGCCTCCAAATTTAGTCAAAGGTCTAGTTAAAGTTCCAAGAAAGGACACCATAATTTTAAAGAAATTTGCCAACTTTCCTGGGGTACTCCTTGTGTACCTATGTACGCGAGTAACTAGGGTTTCTTGAGACTGAAAAGAAACTAAATATAAAGGAAGGAGAGAGAGAGAAGAAGGATCAAAGACCAAGTCTCTAATACCAACTGTAATGATGTGAACCTAAGAAGACCTAAGAGAGAGAAGGAGTGCAGAAGAGAGAGAAAGAGATTGATAAGGAGAGAGAAATACTAGAAGAAGAGACAGAAATATAGAAAGAGAAACAAAAAGAGAGAAAGAAGAGGAAGAAAGCCACAGAAACTATGAAGGTGAAGAGAGAGTTTCTTGATCAATTCATGATAACTAACCTAACCCTCTTACACCTTAAATAATGACATTGTGACTGGTATTTTTCTTGTAATTCCCTTATGTGTCACACTCATTACAAGTATTATTGCATAGAATGCATCATTTAACACACATGCATGCACACATGCAAGCTCACTATTGAATGCTGAAATGACTAGATTTTTTGTTGATTTTTGTTGTTTTTGAGGCTTGAATGGTTGCTTTTTTATGGATTTTGAGTAATTTTTGGTTGTTTTGGAAGTGTTTTGGATTATATTGATTATGTTTTGGAATCTCATGATGATTCTCAGTAGAAATATGAGGTTCTATGATGTTCTAATAGGTTCTGTTGAGGTTCTGATTGGTTCTGATACCTTATGTTTAACTTCTGTTTTGTTTTGATTTTTCTTCTGTATGAAGCATGGATTGATTATTGATGAACATTGAGGTCTTTTGAAATCTCATTGAATGGTTTTTGAAAGTTTGGAATGGTTTTAGTATGAGTTATGAGGTTATGTTGTTTTCTATTGACCTTCTATAACCCTCTATTGAGCTTCTGTAGAGCCTCTGTTCCTGCTCTAATTCTATTTTGTATGCCTTTGTAAGTGTTCTGTAGAATATATGTGTGATTTTGGAAAATTTTTCTAGCCTTGGAAAGAGGTTAATTTAAGTTCAAAAGAACTCAAGGAAGTGGAAGAAGTAGCTATTGAAGACTCAAAAGAAGACTAGAGTGAAGTGACAGTAGTGAGCTATGAAGAGTCATTGTAGTGGCTCTAGTGACCTTTCATATCAGACATACCTCTTGGAATGGGCATCCACAACCAAAGAAGGAGTAGTATGAGTGATTATTGAGTATTGTAGTAAGGAGATGATGTACTATTGATTGAGAGAGAAAGAGAGAGTCACAGATAGCCAATTCTATGCAAAACAATGTATCTTTCTATGAGAGACTGTGAGAGAAAACTATGAAGACAATGAAGATGAGTATCATGTGATTATTTCCTTTCAAAGTGGTTTTTCTTTTGTGTTCTCCTTTTTGGTTGATGAATTCTATGAAGAATATGAAGATAATGATGAATTTTGCTGAAGATAAATCCATGGGAGATTGTTTCTATGATGCTGCGTGAAGATTTCTTGTTAGTGGTGTTCTTTTCCTTGTTGTGGTTCTCTAAAGAATGAAAAAAAATCTTGTTGATTTTGCAAGATAGATTTTCTTACAATAGAAACTCTTTTTCCTTGGTGTCTCTCTTGGGGCTCCATGTTTTTGTTGTGCAACTGGGAAAGTCTACCATCAACAAGCATCAGAAGAGGCTAAAAATGAAGAAAATGGCATTGCCAAGAAGAGAAGAATTCAATGGATGTTTGCAAAGTTCCTTCTTCCAATGAAGAATTGGAAATTCTTATTTCCAAAGCCATTTTCCACAAGAAGTTTCATCCGACAATGGTGGAAACATATTACCATCATGATGTAGGCTCTATGTGGTGGACTATTTCCTCTTTTAGTTGAAGCAATAGAGACGTGCATCTTGGTGGCAAATTGTTTGGGAACAAACTGAAGTGTAGATACATAGAATGATCATCCATGCAATATTTGGCATTTATTGAGAAGTTTCCAAACATCATCAATTGGGAGATCGTGAAGAAGCTTCAGGAGTCGTGATCAGTGTGTTGGAAGAGAGGGAGAGAGATAGAGTGGAGCGAAAGATGAGCCTCAGCTCATTATTGTTCTTCTTCCATTATACTTCCATCATACTAACTGAAAAAGACTTATACACATAGGTATGACTAACCAAGACTAACTGTGGTTAAGTCACTGACTACACCAACTTATTGAATGTCACACACATGTACAATTGTATCCAGTTAATGTCGGTCACACACATGTACAGATGTATCCAACTAATGTCGGTCACACACATAAAGATAGATTGACTAAAGTGTAACGAGAGCTTGATATTCTAACACTCCCCCTCAAGCTCAAACCATCTGATAAACTCCAAGTAGTTGTCTGAAGTATATGAACTTTTCTTTACCAAGAGACTTGGTAAATATATATGCTATTTGGTCTTCAATCTTCACATGAATCAAGTCAATCTACCCTGTAAGAACCATTTCTCTGATGAAATGGTAGTGAACTTCAATATGTTTGGACCTAGCATGGTAGATAGAAGTGCTAGCCAACATAACACTATTGAGGTTATCACAAAGAAATCTCACTCTGCTTTCCAGCTGTATTCCCAAGTCTTTCAACAGTTTCATCAACCAAACTGCTTCCCAAGCCGCTAAGGCAGCTCCTCTGTACTTAGCTTCTATACTAAGCAATGCAACAATAGGTTGTTTCTTACTCTGCCAACTAATCATACTATTACCCAATCCAAATGCATAACCACTGGTTGACCTCCTATCATAGCACAACCAGCCCAATCAGCATCAGTAAACCCTGTCAAGTCAAGGGATTTTCCATATACATAAAGCAATCCATAATCTGTAGTGCCCTTTACATATCTCATGATCCTCTTGACTGCATCTAAGTGTGGTTTTTGCGAGGCTTCTGCATGAACTGACTAATCAGCCCCACTGCATAACATAAGTCAAAGTGTATATGAAGCTGCCCACTATCTATTGATACATGGTCACATTCTCTATTTCATTCCCAACATCAATTTGCAGCTTGACATTCTGATCAAGAGGTGTCTCCATATGCTTGCATTCAACCATACCATACTTCTATAACATGTCATGAGATTACTGCTTCTGTAGCAACCATATCCCTTGAGGCGTAGAGACTACCTCAATCCCAAGAAAATACTTTAGTTCACCAAGGTCTTTGACTCTAAATTCAGCCTTTAAACATGATTTGATTTTAGTAATGCCCTCTTCATCATCTCTAGTGATGATAAGATCATCTACCTAGAAACACATATCCATGATCTGTCTTCTTCATGAACAGACTGTGATCTGGATCACCCAATATAAATCCATGTTGTTGTAAATAACTACTAATCCAAGCATTCCATGCTCTAGGTGCCTATTTTAGCCCATATAAATCCTTTTTCAGCTTACATACATGTGTAGGAAAGTCTGGGTGAACATAGCCTTCAGGTTGCTCCATATATACTTCCTCAACCAAATCACCATTGAAGTAAGCATTCTTGACGTCCATTTGCCATAATTTCCATCCTTTACATGCTGCCAAAGCAATGACAGTTCTGATTATTGCTATTTTAGCCACCGGACTGAAAGTCTCCTCATAGTCAAGGCCATAGTGCTGCGCATACTCTTTTGCAACCAGCCTGGCCTTATAGCATTCTAAGAAACCATCTGACTTGCACTTAACCTTGTACACCCATTTTCAGACAATGGGGACTTTTCCTGCATGCAACTATTCTCATGTCTCATTTTCAGCCAAAGCTACATACTCCTCATCCATGGCTCCAGACCAATTATCATCTGTAACTGCATCATCAAACTTTGTAGGTTCTTTGTAACCTATCACACTATCCATATATGCATAATGGTGGGTTAAATAACTAATGTATGTAAACTTTTCAACTAGTTTTTTTACTCTCTCTCATATCTTCGTAATTGTGTCTCACTTTGAGCTTGCCTCTCATGAGGTGGTACATAATAACTATGCCTTGCTCGAAGCGTCATAACAAACGGAATGCCCAACTCACTATCCAAACTATTGTTGTTAGATGACTCATAACCTACTGTAAGTGGACCTATCACATCCTCAAGAGTATTTTCTTTTCCCTTATCCAATCTCCCCCTCACTGACATATCCGTGTCATTGGATGTAGGAGTATGACTCTGCAAGTGTCCTGACCAAGGACTTACTGTAGGTGACCCATCACCTGTAGGACCACTGATAGATGTACTCACTATAGGTGTATTTTTAGCATTACTAGTGCTGGCTAATCCATCAGTAGCCACTGCAACAATATTACCATACCACAATGCCAGCTCATCAAAAACATCTCTATTAATCAATGTCCCATGTGTAGACGATGCATAACACTTGTAAGCTTTTCGGTCTTGTGCATAACCAAGGAACACACTCTTGATGGCTTTAGGATCCAATTTCTTCCACTTTTCTTTAGGAACATGCACATATGCAATGCTACCAAATACCTTCAAGTGTGAAATGCCAGGCTTATGACCATACAACCTCTCATATGGAGTTACATCTGCTTCAACCCAATAACCAATTGGCAAACTCTTCTCATTCAGCATAGCTCTTGTTGATTCCATCAATACCCTATTTTTCCTTTCTGCTACACCATTTTGTTGTGGTGTATAGCTGCAAGTTAACTGTCTTCTGATCCCATGTTTAGCAAGGTACCTGTTAAAGTAATTAGGGACATATTCTCAACTTCCATATGATCTAAGACATGAAATTTTACAACTCAGCTCATTTTCATCATGCTTCTTGAATTCCTTGAATGTATCAAACACATCATCCTTATGTTTCAGTATGTAAAGCCAAGTATACCTACTAAAATCATCAATGAAGGATACATAGTAATGACACCAAACAAAGCATTATGAGTCGGACCCCATACATCAGAATGTACCAAATGCAAGGGTTGTGAGCTATTCCATACATGTCTCATAAATGGAAACCTTGTCTACTTTCCAAACTGACATGCATCACATACATGCCCAAAGTCATGATACTTGAACTTAGGCAGTCCAAGCACAATATCCTTCTGCTGCATAGATTTCAGCTTTTGTACATTCACATGGCCAATCCGCTTATGCCATATCTCAACATCCCGTATAGCAACATCATCATGTGCAAACATGGTTGCTTTCAATTTTGGAATTGATGCATCAAGCGTAAACATTCTGCCATCTCTTGGGCCTCTAGCAATCATTTTGCAGCCGTTACCATATTCTTTAGCAAACCATCCATCTCTATTAAATCTCACCTCCAGATTCTGTTCTGCCATCTTTCCAATTGACAAGAGATTCTTGGTTATTGTAGGTACATGTAGTACATCATGCATGCTCTTTTTCTTGCCATCAGGCATCAACAAAGGTACAACTCCTTTATGTTGAATAGTATATTGGGTGTCATCCCCAGTACACACATAACCATGTGAACCTGCAACCATCTCATCAAACCATTCTCCATGGCGTGTCATGATTTGAAGCTCCTAAATCAATGTACCATCTCTCATCTCTATTCTACCTAGAGGCATTCTTAGACACATGCTGAATGGCAAACAACTTGTCAACCTGCTCATCATGAGCATCGCTAGAAGATGCATAGTGCCCATGTTGTTTTCCCTTTGCCTTCATATATCCCTGCTTTTTTTTAAATCCTTTGCAATGTGTTCATATCTCCTATAGTAATGGTAGTCCTTGTCTCTGTTTGACTTATCATTTGACTACCATGAACCAGATCCACCACCTCTACCATGGGGTGATCTCCCCTTGCCTCTAAAGCTTCCAAATCCATGCTGGCCCTATGTATTTATGCCATGCCAAGAATTCTGCTGATGCTATCCATAAGCATTTTGAGTGTCTCCTCGACCTTGAACCCAATCAGGGGATTCAACTCTCACAGAAATAGACGTATCAAATGCTTTATACTCTTTGCCAAGTCCATTCAATGTCACTGCAATCATATCATCCTCAAACACTGAAGATCCAATGGTAGCAAGCTGATCCCCTATGTTCTTGATCTTTGTAGTGTAGGCCTGAATGCTTGTGCCATTCCTAGACATGTTATTGAACTATTGCTTTAGCTGAATCTTTCTTGCATGTGTTACATTTCCATAATTCTTCATGAGTATGTCCCACATCCTTTGGAAAACTGCATCCAATAATTTTTATAACCATAGCATTTGATATACATAAGAAAAACCAATGTAACACCTTGCATGCTCTCTCAGTACATAGCTTATGAGCCCTTTTTTGATCATTTGTCAAATTCCTTTCATGCATTTCAAGTTCAGCCTCATCACCTCTACATAAGTCCTAATAACCTCTGCCAACCAAAAAAATCTTCATACGGAACTTCCATAAAGCAAAATTTTTGTTGTCCATCTTTTCTCCCACAATTTGAGTGATATTGTCAGTGCCTTGAGCATTTGTCATAGTTGTAGCTTAGGTATTCAATGATGTATACAATATGTAAGTATCTAACTTCTTTTCCTACAGTTCAAGACCAGTTTCCTGCTATTCAAGACAGTTTCCTACAATTCATGACAGTTTTCTTGACAACCTGCTTGCTGTAAATTGTATTCCAACAATGAAAAAACACAATCAACTAAGCATAAACCAAGCTCAAATCAATTCAAAACATTATATGGTAGTGGCAAAACATCCCAGCACAACCAACTATTTTCGTACAAGTATCAATGTTTGTACTGTATGCAAGTAGCAATACCAAATATAGCCAGCCCACTCCTATAATCAGCAGTATTTTCTCTGTTAAAACAAGAGCATTCAGACCTCAAAATAGCCCCGAAACATCTCATTCCATTGCCACTCATTGCCACTCTATGTAGGAGTTGTACATATCCAACCGATTAGAATATATTTCATGTATGTCAAGTGAAGATGATAGGTATCCTTCCTGCAGACAATAACCAGTCAATACCCTAGTATAACCAGCAACAAATCAGTCCAAACTTTGGACTTTCAGCACTCATAGTATCCCAAAAAGCATCTACCACTCAAGTGGTATGATCCAAGCATTTTTCTATAGCAAATAAGTGTCACAGATACTTCAACCCTGTAGGTATATTGTTTCCAAATTCAGGACAACAACCAATTCATTGTTTCCAGCCCACAAATAAGCTCCAAAACTAAGCATTTAACACTCCAATATCATGCTCAAATGCATGATAATAAGGGCATATACATTGTTAGGATGAAAGCCACCAATGCCCTAGAATCACCAGTTGTTTACTGCAATAAACAGCCAGCCTGCATAGGTATGTGCTAAATATCTCAAAATTTGTGAGGATTTTTAAAAAACTTTCTTCTACAAAGTTGTAGACCATGTTGAAACGGTCAGGAATTGATGGCTATTTATCCAAAAATAATTTTTGTAGCAAGATATAGCCTCTGTAAAAAAATGGGTTGCAGGCATAGTCTCCTTTGATGACGTTTTCTTTAGATCTAATGTCTTGATGTCAAATGGCCACTGCCAAGCCTTTAGGATTCAGCCATTCAGGCTCTGATACCATGTTGGGAGAGAGACAGAGTGGAGCAGAAGATGAGCCTCAACTCATTGTTGTTCTTCTTCCATTATACTTCCATCATGCTAATTGAAAGAGACTTACACACATAGGTATGACTAACCAAGACTAACTGTGGTTAAGTCACTAACTACACCGACTTATTGAATGTCACACACGTGTACGGCTATATCCAACTAATATTGATCACACACATAAAGATAGACTAGCTGAAAAGTAACAAGAGCTTGATATTCCAACACAGTGGAGGTTCACGAAAAAAAGAAAGAAAAGAGTTGGAATTTGTTCGTAGATGCTGAACAGCAAGACACATGGGATGCTTGGTGCACTGACAATCTCCTTTTTATCCAATTAGCAACCTACTGAAAGTTGGTGGATAGAGTATTCTTCACAATATACACTATTGAAACCATCAAAAGCTGGAATTATTATGATGATAGCACAACAACGATCCTCAGAAGAATGAGTTTTGATACCTTCAAAATGGAATATCTCCCTCTATATAGTAGTTTGAAAGCTACACTCAAAGACATAGAGAAGAAGTAAGTAGAAGAGATGTTGGCCAAAGAGTCCTCTAGAGAGTGAATCCCCCTCTGATTCTATTCTATTGAGTACAAACCAACTGGTAGAAACCAACCCCCTGATGAATGACGCAATCAAGAGGCAAGCACTAGAACGAGTCTAGATGTATGTGAGAAGAGAGGAGGCAAAAATCAAGTCCGAGAACAAGCTTGTAGTAGAAGCCTCCTTTTACACCCTAAAAGCATTCTTTACAGAAGTCCCCATGGCAACTCAAGGTCCCCTTCTCCTAATCAAATTCATCCTAGAAATATTGACGATAGGCTAGCAAATGTAGACCCGTTGCCAATTTTTAAGTGAGAGTACAATGAAGACCCTGATCTTCATGTAGTAGAGTTTATGGTAGCATGTGTAGCTAACAATGCCAAAACCCCTGAGTATTGGTTAGCAATATTCCTTGCCACTTTCAAGGGCGTGGCATTTCAATGGTATGAGAGACAAGCAGCAAGAACTTTTGGCACATGGGACTACCTGAAGTTGGCCTTCCTCACTAAATTCAAACGTGAAGGTTTTGAAGAGAGGATGCGATAGGAGTTCATGAACCTAAGTCAATCCTCTAGAGAAAGAGTAGAAGCTTATGTCTCGCGAATGGAATCCATCCTAAAGAGATGGACCAATCATCATTTGTATGAAGGCATCCAGAAAGGAGTGTTCCTCAAAGGCCTACAACAACCAAAAGTTTGCAAGTTTGTGGAATTGAGAAGACCAGTCAATCTACAAGCTGTAGTGGAAGGTGCAAGACTATATGACGAAGTTGAAGCAAGGTTGTTAATGACCTCAGGAAGAGGAGTCTTACCTCCTCCCATGCCACGAATGATATATCCACCAAATGCAGTCCCAGAGATAGTACCCTACCCCTACCCCTAGATGCAAACAGTGCCACAGTATAATGAACCTAATCCACAGTGGCCGGCAAATGGCAATGCCTCAAATGATGGCTCAACCACAACAGCAGTGGTCTCAAACAGTTTCTCCAATGGTGACTCAACAACAGTGGAATCCTACCCACTAAACTCAACAACCCCAAGTCTCAACAGGAGCTTTGAATCAGAACTAGAATAGAGGACCTCCTGGATCAACTCAACCCATGTATGTAGTAATTACAAAAGCTTCCCGAAATTCCTACTACAAGTACTTCTTAGAAGGTGAAAATTTGAAGGACTACCTGTCCAACTCACTGGCAAGTATCAAGAAAGAGCTTATGAATGTGATTACACAACAATTACAGACACTAAAGGTGAATACCGCCAATATATCCACTCCTGTGAGAGGTGGGAGAGATGAATGTGTTCTAATACATGGTGCAAAAAGTGCCATCAAGCGGGACATTTAGTCACTAAATGTACCCAAAAACCATCCATTCCTGGATCCTTCTGTTCATCATGTTTGAGAAAGAACCATACAGAGGATATTTGCTCTCTAAAAGAGATGCACTAAAGAAGAAAGAAAGATGAAGATGTAAGATTCAACTTGCTGGAATCCAAAATGACAATGCAAGACATTGGACCAAAGCCTAGGGAGTTTGGTCCTAATTTTGGTCCAAGGACGTTTCCTCTCAAAGTTACAAAGGATGACAGTTTGCTCACGGTGGTCAGAGATCAGAGGTAGAATATTATAGATGTGGAGAAAATGGTCATATCTTACCGAATTGTTCAAACCCTAGAAGATCTGTGGATTACAAGCCCTTATGTGGTCCATGCAAAGGAGAAGGCCACAGTGCAAAAGATTGTCCAAGTCTAGCCCCTGTGAAATCTACTTCTAATACCCAATAGAAGACCCCAGAACCTGCTTTCAATTTGGTGGAATTAGAAGTGGCCACAATTACACGAGCAAAGAAAGGAGAATCTTTAGTTCCAAAAGAGAATGTTCCTTATGCCAAGACTGTGAAGTTCAACCTTCCTCAAGAAAATCAGAACAATGCAATCTAGAATTAGGAAGTACATAGCACTACAGAGCCATAGAGAGCTACATAGACCGTTGCAAAGACAAGACCACAAGTCTAGGAAATAGAGAATGCAGAAGTACCTCCTCATGAAGAAGAAGCGCAGATGTTGCCGCTCCTAGAAGAAAAAGGGAAGATAAAAGTGGGCGTGGCCCCATTTCCCAGTTGATTGGAAAAGCCTGTGAATCCTATTAAAGAGTATGATTTGGTCAAAGACCTAGACACCTTTAAACCAAACCTAACATTCCAACAGTTGCTGATGCTATCTCCTAGTTGCTAAAAAAGATTCAAAAGTATCTTGACAAGAAGACACAGCCTAAGGATTGTTCCCCCAACAACAACAAAGTCCAACAAAGCCTCAGAACCCGTGAAGGAAGTAGATGTGGGGCTAATGCCTTCCTGGATCCTAGAACCCCAAAGATTGGCATATGGATTGAAGGGTTCTTTATCGCAAATGCATTAATTGATGGAGGCTCATTAGTAAACATAATGGCGGGTGTGACAATAAAGGATCTAGGCTTGCAAGGAATGCAACCTACATAGTGGCTTATCAGATTGGCAGACCAAAGTAGAATCAAACCGTTGGGCATCCTCCCATATGTAAAAACAACCCTTGTAGGAAAAAACTATTGACTGACATATTTGGTGGTCAAACCAAATTCTTACAAGACCTCATACCCTCTGTTATTGGGACGGCCTTGTCTTTTTGAAGCAAGAGCAAGGATGGACTAGTTTAAAGGAACCCTAACTCTAGGTAGAGGACCCAATAAAGTGGTATTGAAGTTGTATCGTACATCAGGAGATGAAGAGGTTGTCAAATAGATATTTCCCAAGAAAACAGAGGCACAGTCTATCAAGAATCACGTGGTGGGGAGACTTGCTCAAGATGCTGCACCGAGCACACACAGAATGCACAAGGAGAAGCTCACTCAAGAGACAAGAAGAGAGATGGAGGCCAAAACGTTTTCTTGCTGATTTCTTCTTCTTCTTCCACACACTTTACAATGTACACAAAGTATAGATAAGATACAACATAAAGGAAAGTGGCCTACTAAGTCAAACAATGCATAACCGACTACACTAGTCGACTGGCGCTATAACTATGCCAGTTGTAAATAGGTGTAACAACCTGAATATAATAAGTAATGAGTCAGTGGCCATGTGTGAGTCATAATGACCACCGACGTGCTAAGTGTAGACGTGTGGACCCATCTAACCAGGCGGTCCATCATCAATGTCCGCATGTGTTGAGCTTGTCATCTCAACACTCCCCCTCAAGCTCAACTGCATCTCTGCGACTCCAAGTAAGCTTCGAAACTTTTGAAGCTTCTCTGTACCCAATGCCTTCGTGAAGATGTCAGCTATCTAATCTTGTGTGCTGACATACACTAAGTCAATCTCACCTGCTAGTACCTTCTCTCTCACAAAGTGGTAGTGTACCTCAATATGTTTTATCCTGGCATGGAACATAGGGTTCCTAGCCAACTGTATACTGCTCATGTTGTCACAATAAATGACAATTAGACCTTCCACCTACACATCCAAATCAGCCATTAACTTTTGTAGCCATACTACCTCACATGCTGCAATAGCAGCACCTCTATACTCAGCCTCTGTACTCGACAAAGCAACTGTAGATTGCTTTTTGCTGCTCCAAGCAACTGCTGCACTACCAAGAGAGAACATGTATCCGCTGGTAGATCTTCTATCAGACATACTACCAGCCCAATCTGCATCTGTGTATCCAAACACCTGTACATATATACATGCCTCATAGAAAAGTCCATAATGTAATGTGGGCTTCACATATCTCAATATGCATCTGACTACATCCAAATGTGGCTTTCTAGGTACTTGCATAAACTGACTCACAAGACCAACAGCATAGCTCAAGTTTGGCCTTGTAATGGTCATGTAGATCAAACTCCCCACTATCCTCCTGAACATAGTAGGGTCTTCTATCTCATCCCCAACATCAGCACTCAACTTTACATTCTGCTCCAACAACGGGACTGAAAGTGGTTTGCATGCTATCATACCATACTTGGACAACATATCCAAGCCATACTGTCTTTGGGACAGCCATATACCATCATCACATCTGATCACCTCAATGCCAAGGAAGTACCTTAGCTCACCTAAATCCTTCATCTCAAACTTCTTCTTCAAAAATCCTTGACTTCAGCAATCCCATTATCACTATCACCTGTAATAATCAAGTCATCCACATAGATGACTATGATGACCAAACCTGCATCTCCCTTTCTCACATAAAGTGAGTGATCATCATCAGAAACATAAAAGCCAATATTGACAAGATACTCTCTGATCTTGTCAGACCATGCTCTAGGTGCTTGCTTAAGCCCATAGAGTGCCTTCTTCAACCTACACACATACGTGGGATGCTCTAAATCTTCATAACCTGCTGGCTGATCCATATACACTTCTTCCTGCAAATCACCATGCAAGAAGGCATTCTTCACATCCATTTACTACAACCTCCAACCTTTGGCTACTGCCAAAGCAATCACACATCTGACAGTTGCCATTCTAGCAACTGGACTGAAGGTTTCATCATAATCTATGCCATATGTCTGGGCATAGCCTTTTGCAACTAGCCTAGCTTTGTACCTACTAATAGAACCATCTGCATTGTGCTTAATCTTATAAACCCACTTACATCCAATAGCTTTCTTGCCCTTCGGCAATGATACTAGATCCCAAGTCTTATTGGCCTCTAATGCAGCCATCTCCTCATCCATTGCTGCATCCCAATAAGCATGACCAACAGCCTCCTCAAAACATGTGGGCTCAACATCCTCAACTATGGTGAGCTGCATAACCTTCAAAACCAGATCTTTTAACAGGGTATCTGACCCTACTAGATCTGCGTACCACCGGATGGAGCCTTTACATTATTATGAGCTCTCTGTACACCTAGTGTCTTGACAGAAGGAATACCAAGCTCATCATCTAAGCTCTCTGAGCCATTGGAGTCTCCATCAAGAACTGCATCAATGCCATCTGACACTTTATTCTTTCCTTTGTCTTTACCTGTAGTGCTACTAGATGCACCTGAAGATGTAGAGGTACTCCTTAGTCTCCCAAACCAAGGACTACCAGATGATGTCTCTGGTCCACTAAGAGTCCGTGATTCTTACTTTTCAGCATGCACATGAGTGTCATGATCATCATCATCATCCAATGCATCACCACTAGATGCATACCAACTGCTCATTTTATCAAAGATGACATCCCTGGTCACTCTGAACTTACATGTGACAGGGTTATAACAGCGATACCCTTTCTGCTCTAAAGAGTATCCAATAAAGACACACTTTTTAGCCTTTGGATCCAGTTTCTTCCGCAACTCATGTGGCACATGAACATACGCAATGCAGCCAAACACTTTCAAGTGTGAGACATCAGGCTTCTTGCCTGTAAAACATTCTTTGGGGATCATACCATGAACTACAGTTGTGGGAGTTCTGTTCATAATATAAACAGCATTATAAACAGCCTCAGACCAAAAATGCTTAGGCATATTCTTTTCAGCCTCAAGGCACGTGCAACTTCTGCAATATGCATGTTTTTCCTTTCTGCAACCCCATTTTGCTATGGGATATACCTGCATGTGAACTGTCTCTTTATCCTATGAGACCTCAGGAAATCACTGAACTCATCCGAGAGGTACTTTCCCCCTCCATCTGACCTCAAGCACTTTACTTTCAAGCATGTTTCTCTTTCAACTGCAGCCTTGAAAGTTCTAAAGTGCTCAAATGCTTCACTATTTTCCTTCATAAAATATACCCCCAGCTTTCTAGAACAATCATCAATGAATGTGACAAAGTATGAACTGCCTCCAAGAGATACATTTTGTGCAGGCCCCCAAATGTTTGTATGCACAACATCAAGGATATTTCTTCTTACATCTCTGTCATGTGAAAAGGGTTGTCTTGCCTGCTTACCAAACTGACATGCTTCGCATACCTTATGAAATTTTGCAACTCTAAATGTAGGCAAACCTGTAACCAACCCTTTGGACTGCATTAATTTCAGTCTTTGTACATTTGCATGTCCTATGCGTTTGTGCCAAATTTCAATATCTGCAACAACACCTTTTCCTTTAGCATACATAGTAGCATTCATAGTAGGAATTCCAGCATCTAGAGTAAACATACGCCCAACTCTACTTCCCTTTGCAACTAACCTGCACTTGTCATTGAAGTCTTCTACAAAGCAGCCCTTTGCATTAAATCTGACTTGCAGCCCTTGCTCTACCATCTGACCCACTGACACCAAGTTCTTTGTAATAGATGGCACATGTAATACATCTGAAAGACTCTGTCTTACCATCATGCAAGGACAAGGGAACTTTTCCAATGTGTGAAATTGGGTGGCATGAATCATCACCTGTCTGCACATAACCTGCATTTTGCAAATTTTGCATCTCTCCAAACCATTCTGCATGGCTGGTCATATGATTGGATGCACCTGAATCAACATACCAAACATCATCATGTGTTCCCTTTCTTGTAACAGCATTCAACATATGCTGCATAACAAATAGACGTTCATTTGTGTCTTCATTCTGTCGTGAAGACGATGCATAGTTTCCTTGCTGCAACTTATCACTGCGAATATCATCTTTCTTAGCATAACATTGGGCTGAAATATGACCTGTTTTGCCACAGTAGTGACACATAATACCAGAGTTATTAGAACCTCTGTTCTACCATCCACCTCTTCCTCTAAAGCTCCCCCTGCCTCTAAAGTTACCACGACCTCCTGAAACCTGCATATCGCCAAATTGCTGATTCAATCTGTTTTGTTGGTTGTCACTACCACATCCTGTACCACGGCCTCTTGAAGAGAACCTGCCACGTTCCCTTCCTGAACTGGAGTAGAAAGCTTGGATATGTTCACCACTTCTTTCAGATGTCTCACTCTGCATGTTGATCTCTTCAGTGATCATAAGGGAGACCAACTCATCGAAATTTTGGGAATGGCTTTCTAACATATACGGAAGTTACAAAAGACTTCCAAGCCTTTTTAATGTTAAGTCCGCCCAAGGTAGACGATACCAAATCATCATCATCGGGCATTGCATCATCGTTGCCAAGGCATCTGCAATGCTCCTTACCTTCAGTGCATACTCATTGATAGACATCTTCCCTTTCTTCAATGTATTCAACTCTTGCTTGAGTTGAATCTTTCGTGGCTTTGTATTTACATAAAACATACTTTCAAGTATGGTCCAAGCTGCATATGTATTCTCTGCATTTCTAATATGTCCCAGCATATTATTGTCAATTACTGCAGAAAGCCAATACATGACCTTTTTATCTTTTGCATTCCATTCCTTCTGTGCCTTTATCTCTTCTGCAGTTGGAGCATCACTCACCTCCTGCTCCTTTTTTTCACCTAAAACAAACTTGTAGAGGCCTTTTCCAATAAGGAAGTTCGTGACACGGAACTTCCATGATGGGTAGTTGTTCTTGTCGAGCTTCTCAATGATGGGGCTTCCACTGTTCTCTGCCATTATCACAAAACTAATACCAAACAACAAGGAAATCTTCTGCAACCTTTGACCTGTAGTGCACAGCAATACACCAGATAGCCTTTTTCACTGTCTGCTCAACAATACATGTAATCTGCAACATGTTTGCAGATAAACCTTATGTTTGCTTCCTACAAACACCTCAAGAATTACAGATTTATAATCTGTAACCTTTGTACTCACTTTCGGTCAAAACAGTCGAAATCACAGTGTATCCTGAAACTGATGTCTACAACCTTGCGGCTCTAAAACGGGGCCTGAAACGGCCTCATATGCCCAAAATAACTGCGGATACGCCCTAAAGGGCTTTTTTGCAGAATATACAACGCTCTTCGCACACACCAAATCTCACTGTAATCTGATATTTTTGCTCGACCCTGCTTCCGGTGCCTCCACAGGCTCTATCCGAGAGAGAATGTGGAAGAATGGGAGAGCTTCTTACCCGTGGCTTGCTTGCTCGAACCTTTCTTCTTCTCCTTTGGTTCAACCTTCGAAATCAGCCTCTCTCAGTGGCGTGGCTCTGATACCATGTCAAGAATCACGTGGTGGGGGGACTTGCTCAAGATGCTGCACCAAACACACACAGAATGCACAAGGAGAAGCTCACTCAAGAGACAAGAAGAGAGATGGAGGCCAAAACGTTTTCTTGCTGATTTCTTCTTCTTCTTCCACACACTTTACAATGTACACAAAGTATAGATAAGATACAACATAAAGGAAAGTGGCCTACTAAGTCAAACAATGCATAACCGACTACACTAGTCGACTGGCGCTATAACTATGCCAGCTGTAAATAGGTGTAATAACCTGAATATAATAAGTAATGAGTCAGTGACCATGTGTGAGTCATAATGACTACCAACATGCTAAGTGTAGATGTGTGGACCCATCTAACCAGGTGGTCCATCATCAATGTCCGCATGTGTTGAGCTTGTCATCTCAACACAGTCCCTAACAGTGGGCACTGTAAGAGCCAACTACCGAAGGAAGCAAAGTCTTTGTCCATGGGAGAATACCTCCTGCCTAAACCCAAACTGACTTCTGAAATCACCTCTGACAACAAAATAGAAGCATGGATGTATTGTTCTCCCTGTTACATGGTAGTCGCAGAGTCAAAGATAGAAGCAAAAGCAGAAGCAGAAGTAGAGGACATAATAGAGAGCTTGTTCTTCTCTTATAGAATGCCCACAGATGTAGAAATATAACCTAAAGAGAACAAAAGTGATAATACAGGTGAAGATTATGAAAGCGAGCTAGAAGAATCTATCCTACTCATAGAAGGTAGAGATGAGGAAGAAGTTCCTAACATTCCTGAAGCCTCAGAAGCAAAAGATCTCTTTTCGTTTGATAGAATAATTGTGGTACCCTTTGGATTGATCCATGAATCATGTCATACGTAAAGCCTTTATATGAAATGGATTAAGAAGTGACTCTTGTCGTCCAAATTTACCCTTCCTTAAAGAAGATGATGATGATACACCTTGCAAACAACCCCCAACCCTGCAGCTCAAACAAAACGCAAGAAGTTCCTGTTATGTGACGTTCTTGGATGCATCTTTAGAAGACAAATTCTTGAGCCAAGAAGTAACTCATCCCCAACCCAAACTCAAAACCTTAATGGTACCCTTTCAGCCTCCCAAAGAGCGAGCTAAGCCTCCATTAAAAGACAACAATAGTTCCAGTGCATCATCAGAAGATGAGACCACTCTCTTGAAGGAGTCAGATCTATACCCAGAAGCACCATGGGACATTTATCCGTGAAGTGGAAGGTGAAAGGAAATTGACGTTCTTGTATGCTGACGGTATTGAACGTCACGTGAAAGTGGGTCTAAATCTTCCAGAAGAGGAACTACTAGTCTTGCAAGATCTACTAAAGGAGAACTTAGATGTGTTTGCATGGTCGTATAAAGATCTAAAGGGGATTGATCCCACAGTATGCCAATACCACATCGACCTAGAGCCTGATGCCAAACCCATGAGGCAAAGAAAGAGGCGTATGAATCTCAATTACTTGGCTTTGGTAAAGGTCGAATTATTGAAGCTCCTTGAAGTTGAGTTCATACAGTGAATGGGTTTCACCCATTGTGGTCATACCCAAGAAGAATGAAAAAATTCAAATATGTGTGGACTTCCAAAAGTTGAACTTCAAGACGAAGAAGGATCATTTCCCTATCCCTTTCACAAACCAACTATTGGACACAATGGCATGCCATGAGCTCTATTCCCTCTTGGATGGATTCAACAGATACAACCAAGTTCAAATCGCAGAAGAGGACCATTCCAAAACAATCTTCACAATATAATGGGAAACCTGTGCTTACAGAGTGATGCCATTTGGGCTTTGTAATGCTCCTGCTACCTTCCAATGAGTGATGATGGCTGCCTTCCAGAACCATCTACATGATTTCATTGAGGTGTATCTCGATGACTTCTATGTCTATAGCCTAATCCGTGAGCATTGGGGACACCTAGAGCAATGTTTTGACAAATGTCAAGAGTATGGGATTTCTCTCAACCCCAAAAAATGTGTTTTTGGCGTCTCATCAGGAGTTCTTCTAGGCCACATTGTTTCTACACAAGGGATAGCGACAGATCTTGCTAAGATTGAGAAGATTGCTGCCTTGATAGAGCCAACTAACCTTAAGCAATTGAGGGGATTCCTTGGCCATGTGGGCTATTACAGAAGGTTCATTGCACACTTTGTGACAAAGGTAGCTCCTTGGCATAAACTCCTAACAAAATATGTCGAGTTTACATGGACCATTGATTGTGACAAGGCATTTAACACCCTAAAGTAATGTTTGATTGAAGCACCCATCCTATAGCCTTCTGATTGGATGAAGGAGTTCCATGTTCACATTGACGCATCAGTTGAAGGCCTAGGTGCAGTCTTATGCCAAAAGGGCCCCTCTAAGTTAGATCAAACCAATCTATTATGCAAGTTGGAAAGTAACCGACAGAGAGTGGAACTATAGAGTGGACAGAGCTTGAGTGTCTAGCAATGGTGTTTGATTTGGAAAAGTTCCAACATTATCTACTGTCGACGCATTTCAAATTCTACATGGACCATGAAGCCCTTTCCTTCCTAATGAACAAGGCCGACGTGAAGGGAAAAATGACGAGATGGCTCCTTCTGTTTCAAGAGTTTGACTTTGAAGTAGTTACCAAACTTGGTCGCTCTCATGTCCTGGCTAATCACCTTTCGCGAATCCCTCAAAGTGATGATGAAGATTAGCAAGATGATCCCGACCTTCCTAATGTTTCCTTGTTTCTAATTGAAATAGTTACCCCATGGTACGCAGACATAGCCAACCTCTTGGCAACCCAACAGTATCCCCCTGGCATCTTGAGCCATGAGAAGTGTTGAGATTCAAGCTCATAGACTCTAGTTAGTTTTTTATCCTAGTTGAATAAGGAGGTTAAGTCATACTAACTTAACCATGATTAGATCTAGGTCTTTAGTGTGAAGTACACAATTGACTTGACACAGTGTGTAATGATGGAATGGAATGAACTGACATGGAGCATGTATGCTACCCTTCGAGCCTGAGCCTTGTCCATCTCTCTCTCTCAATTCTAATATGGTATTAGAGCAAGACTTTTTGGCTGTTTAATTGACAGAAGGCCAAATTTCCAATTCGAATGGAATCAATAACACCTCAGCACTGCAATTACACAATGAAGAAGACCCACAGCCACAAGCATGTGTCTATACATGGCACCACTAAATTGTTGTTGCATATAGAGAAAGAGATGCAACACTTTGGAAGACTGGTTGGAGTTTGAGTGATGTTTCATGTAACTTGCCAGCTAATAATTGTTGATTCGATTCTCAATGCACTGGTAGAATCAAAAAAGTCTGTTGGTGGCTGAACAAGCTATGGTTGGCCACATTTATAATCAGCATCCCTACAATCAACAGCAAAACGATGTCTTTGATATCATCAATAGCATTAAATGTTGTAGCAATAATAGTATCGATGCTTGCATAATCGACATCACGAGCATCTAAACGAGTGGCTTGGTGTGTGCATCAGTGAAGAGAACCTCATCGGCAGTAAGAAGTCCCTTGCCATTTTCTAGAGTGATGTAGTAGGCATTGTCAAAATGAGTGCTACTCATTGCATCTAAGGGAAATGTTGCACTCCCCAAAGAACCACCCGATGCCATTGATGGACATGCTTCTTCCAAGGACTGTGCAAAGACTGGATCCAACATTGGGTCAACCACCATGGTATCACTGTTATTGCTGAAAAAACGGTCACTAAAGGTACCACATCAAGCCACCCCAATCGTGTGACCTCCCAAAAGAACCACCAGGACAGTCTGAGACAAGCCGTTCTCTTCAAACACAGCAAGCAGATGATTCAGGCTAGAAGAGGGATCAAGGATGTTGCTAGAGAGCTATGATGTCATGGCGTGTATCCATGTATTGAACCTTATGCAGTCATTATATCAGATTGGAATGCAAGTTGTTGATGCATTGTAACTACAATTGAATGGAAACAGAAGCACATGTACTATCTGAAAATGCAATAGGGGTTATTGCTACAGTTTTACAGTAAAAATTGGTTGCACTACAAGTCACTGAAGTATATTACATGCTAGCATTTTGAGAAATTGACTGGTTCTTCAAAGCTGAAGACCTTGAAAATGGCAAACACAGGAGAGAAGGATACTATCACTCAAATAGTTGGTGAGAAGCTAGACTAAAACAATTTTGTTCTATGGAAATTCAGGATGTCTAATTTCTTAATTGGAAGAGGCTATTGGGACCTAGTTACAGGTCTTGAAGATGAGCCCAAGCTATTGGAGGATAGACCTCCAACAGAGGATCAGTTAAAGGCACACACGACTTGGTTGGAAAAGGCCAGCAAGGTCTTGCATTGGCTGTCATTATGTGTGTTAGACACAAAGGCTATGCAAATTACAAATTGTACTTCCCCAAAATTTGCTTGGGACTTATTGATGAAGAATTATGGGCATGTCACTCATGCAAGAAAGACACAACTGAAGCAAAAAAATTCAACCACATATCCAGGAATGGAAGGTCTATTGAAGACTATGTCAGTGAGATCAAATCCATTGCAGAACAACTAGGCTCAATTGGAGCTGAAGTTGACAATGATGATTTGGTGGCTACTAACCTCCATGGACTTGGATAGGAGTATAAGTAGTTTCATAATTCCATTTTAGTGCGTCAGGAGTAGCCTGACTTTGATGAACTTGTGACACTTCTATTGCATGAAGAAGTGAAACTTGGACTCAATACAAGTTTTAGTGGGTCTAAAAACAACAGGGACATTGTCTTCTACTCCAATCAAAGGGGTAGAGGTGGAAGAGGAAGATCAAATTTTAGAGGAAGAGGTGCTGGAAATGCATATGCAGCCCATGGACAGCAAGCTACTAGATGGCAAAATAGGCAACCTCAAGCAAATAGAGGTGCCTCAAATGCTTGTGGAAGAGGAGGTTATTCACCTATAGGAAGAGGCACTTGGCAGCAGCCTCAAATGACTCATGGACAACAATCAAATGCAAATAAGGATTGTTATTACTGTGGCAAATATGGGCATAAGGATTGCTACAAGAAGGAGAATGATCAGAGAGCAAGAGGGAAGCAACATGGTAATTATGCATCTTATAGTGGTATGCAAGAGGATGACAGTTTGTTTGCTATGCAACATTTGACAAAAGGGTTGGCTACACAAGGAAAAGTAGATTATGTATGGTATATAGACTCAGGGGCATCTAACCACATGACTCCTCATGGAGAGTGGTTTGACACATTGATACAAGGTACTCATGGATATTTTTGCAAAGGGGATGATATACGCAGCATGACATTATGCATACAAGTATTGTTCCCTTGATGATGCATGGTGATAGGAAAAAGAGCCTCTATGATGTGTTACATGTACCCTCCATAACCAAAAACTTGCTTTTTGTGGGACAAATGGCTGAATAGAATCTACAAGTTAGATTCAATAGAGATGGATGCTACATTGAAGAGTATGGTCAAGGATGCAAACTCATTGCTAAAGGCAAAAGAAATGGCAGGATGTTTACATTGGATACAAAAATTCCAGCATTGAATAATGCTATGTACTCACATGTGACAATGCTGCAATAAGGGACATTAAGATATGGCATAAAAGGATCTGTCATGTAAATGTTCAAAAGTTGAAGAATATGCAGCATAAACAAGTTGTACTTGGACTTCCTATGTTCAAGCATGCGGAATTGGGACATGTATGTCAGTCTTGTCAATTTGGGAAGCAATCAAGGCTTCCATTTATGAGGCAATGTAAGCACTACTACTAGACCGTGTTACAACTTGTACATTCTGATGTATGGGGACCCTCACAGAATACATCTCTTGGGGAATCACATTCTATGTGTCATTCATAGATGACTATATTAGGTACACATGGTTGTATGTGCTAAAGCGCAAGAGTGATGTCATGGATGCTTTTCAGGATTTTAAGAGACATGTGGAGAAAGAATTGGCTTGCTACATCTCATGCTTGAGATCAAATAGTGGAGGAGAATATGTTTCTAAAGACTTTGATCACTTCTTGGCATCTCATGGGATTAAAAGGCAATTGACATGCACGTACACACCACAACAAAATGGTGTGGAAGAAAGGAAAAACAGGGTGATCATGGAATCGGCAAGAACCATGTTGAATGAGAAAAACCTACCAAATGCATATTGGGCAGAGGCTCTAATGACTACAATGTATGTCATGAATCGTACACCAACAGCAGGTATACATGAGGTGACTCCTCATGAGAGGATTTATGGGATAAAGCCAAACATAAGCCATCTTAAGGTCTTTGGATGCTTGGCATGTGTACATGTTCTAGATGAAAAGAGAAGGAAGCTTGATCCAAAGGCAGAAAAGGCCATCTTTATTGGGTATGCACAAATAGGAAAGCGCACAAATGCTACAATCCTTCTACTCATGAGACATTGGTCTCAAGAGATGTGGTATTTGATGAGCTGAAATCATGGCATGAGAAGAAGATCACTTTGATGAATGATGATGATGTTTGTCAGGAGACTTATGTACATGCAAGTACAAATGAAAGTGTAGAAATTTTTGGGCCTTCTAAAGATGCTACTTCATCAGTGGACAGGTAGATTGGACTTCAGCATCTTTGTCCACTGACACAGTATGTCAGTGAGGGGGAGAAATGTGGATAAAGGCAAAGACAAACTTGATGATGTTACAGGGCCACTCACTTGTGGTTATGATTCACCTGGCACTGACAGCTTGGATAGTGAGTTTGGTATTCCATCAGTTGTGCCTCCTAGTGTGAGACATCAATATGTACCACCTCATGAGAGAGAAGAGTCTCGTACTACGCCTCAATTGAGGAGATCAGAATGAGTCAAGAATCCTATGGGTGGATAGGCTTATATACAGTGGTTATACAGTGAGGCACTATGCATATATGGCAAAAGTCACTAGCTTCAAGGAACCCACAAAGTTTTTTGAAGCTATTTTGGATAATCATTGGTACAGGGCAATGGATGAGGAATATTCAGCATCGGCTAAAAATGACACTTGGGATTTGGTTGATTTTCCTGAAGGCAAAATGTCTATTGGTTGCAAATGGGTATACAAAATGAAGTGAAAATTGGATGGCACATTGGAAAGATACAAGGAAAGACTTGTGGCAAAAGGGTATGCACAACACTATGGTCTTAATTATGAGGAGACATTCAGCCATGTTGCTAAAATGGCAACCATGAAATGATTGCTTTGGCAGCATCTAAAGGATGGAGTATGTATCAAATGGATGTGAAGAATGCTTTTCTCAATGGTGATTTGGTTGAGGAAGTATACATGGATCAGCCCAAGGGCTATATACATCCAAATTTTCCTACATGTGTGCGTAGATTGAAGAAAGCATTATATGGGTTGAAGCAAGCACCTAGAGCTTGGAATGCTAAGATAAGTGCAGGATTACAGAAACTTGGTTTCACTATGGGCAAGGCTTATCATAGCCTATTCACAAAGAAGACAAGGGCTAGTTATGTGATATTAGTCATCTATGTGGATGACTTGATCATTACAGGTGATGATGTCACAGGAATTGGAGAGATCAAGGAAATGTTACATGCTAAATTTCACGTCAAAGATTTGGGAGAATCAAAGTATTTCCTTGGGATTCAGGTTGTTTCTACACCTCATGGTACTTAGTTGTTGCAGAAGCAGTATGCGCAGGACATGTTAACCAAGTATTGTATGTTGGATTGCAAGGCTTTGAGCACTCCATTGGAGCAAAATGTCAAGCTCCTTGCAGATGTTGGACATGAGATTGAAAATGTCACTATGTATAAAAAAAATGGTGTGTAGCCTGATTTATCTTACATTACTAGACCGGATCTTAGATACTCAGTTAGACTCATTAGCCAGTTCATGCAGAAGCCTATGAAGCCGCACTTGGATGCAGTGAGGAGGATCTTGAGATATGTGAAGGCTACATCAGATTATGGTCTATTCTATGAGCATGGTAAGCCTTTGGAGCTTACAGGATATACAGATGATGATTGGGCAGGAAGTACTTATGACAGGAGATCTACTAGTGGATATGCATTTTCCCTTGGTAGTAGTCTGGTCAGCTGGAGCAGTAAGAAGCAACCTATAGTTGCACTCTCTAGTACTGAGGCAGAGTATAGAGGTGTTGCACTAGCTGCATGTGAGGCATCATGGCTCATGAAGCTTCTTGATGATTTGAGCATGCAGGAAGTTAGGCATGTCACACTCTATTGTGACAACATGAGTAGTGTGCTCCTAGCCAATAATCTTTCTATCATGCTAGGACTAAGCACATTAAGGTACACTATCACTTTATTAGAGAAAAAGTGATTGCAGTTGACATTGATTTGGTCCATGTGAGGACAAACGACCAAGTTGCAGATATCTTTACCAAGTCATTGGGTAAAGATAAGTTTTTGCATTTCAAAGAGCTACTTGGAGTGAAGTACTCCACTTGAGCTTGAGGGGGAGTGTTGAGATTCAAGATTGTAGACTCTAGTTAGTTGTTTATCCTAGTTGAATAAGGAGGTTAAGTCATACTGACTTAACCATGATTAGATCTAGGTATTTAGTGTGAAGTACACAGTTGACTTGACACGGTGTGTAATGATGGAATGGAATGAACTCATAGGGAGCATGTCTGCTACCCTTCAAGCCTGAGCCTTGTCCATCTCTCTCTCTCTCAATTCTAATAAGAAGAAGAAGCTTCTATTGGAACCATCCCCCTACACCTAGTTAGGTGGCACTTTGTACAAGAAAGGCAAGGACGGAGTCTTGCAAAGATGTGTTGCAAGAGAAGAAATTGGCATAGTATTAAAAGCATGCCATGATGAGCCATGTGGTGGACACTTTGCAGGAGAAGTGACTACCACGACGATCCATACAGCTTCATAGAGTAGTTCAAGTAGGTTTGTGAGTCCAACTATCTCACCCACTTGACTCAATGCTCTCAAGCATTCGAGATTTACTTAGGTGACAAGGGTCGGACTTGGTACATGAGTCTAGATGCCGCAGAGCAAGCCAACTTAAATGGCCTCAAAAACCTCTTGATTATGAGATTTTCCGAGTTGGGATACTCTGACAACCTGCTAGTACGACTTATGAATGTCAAGCAGAAAGAAAAAGAGGACATCCATGATTATGTGACCCATGTGAGGAGTCTCTTCAAGAGAATCCCGATGGGTGAATGACCAACCAAAAGAGCAGTGTTGATGGTATTCATCAGTGGAATACAAAATGAGGAGCTTTATAAAGCCTTGGCAGGCAACTGGAGCTTGCAGCGAGACGTGCTAGCTAGGGTGTTTGAAGAAGCCATTCGAGTAGATGACCAACTGAAGGAGAGGAGCTCCAAGAACTCCAACCAAGAAGAGACCAAATCTAGAAGTTCAAAAAGACCTTTAGCATCCAGCCAAGCGATCAGGCACAAGTACCCAAGATAAGGGAAAGGCCACTAACACCAATCAGGAATTGGCTGACATGAAAATGGAAATAGCCAAGATGCAGGAGATGCTAAGATGGCCAACGCGCCCACACATCCAATGCATGTACTGTGGTAAAAACCACTTGCCAACCGAGTGTCAAGACCCTAGGTCATGACCTTGTGCTAATTGCAGTAGCGTCATGACAATGCGCATTGTAGATTGCCTAGAAGACTTCCGTACTCACAACCATACGGTCAACCCTACCTAGCGAATAGGCCGTAACAATTCTTTGGAAGGGGAGCCCCATTGGCCCTTCCTATACCAAACAAAGTTAAGTTGTGCTCCATATATACCTCTTCTTGCAATCCACCATGCAAGAAGGCATACTTAACATCCATTTTCTACAAACTCCAACCTTTGGCTACTACCAAAGCAATCACACATCTAACAGTTTCCATCCTAGTAACTAGATTGAATGTATCTTCATAATCTATGCCATATGTTTAAACATAGCCTTTTACAACTAGCCTAGCCTTATACCTGCTAATCAAACCATCAACATTATGCTTGATTTTGTAAACCCACTTAGACAAAATTGCTTTCTTGCCCTTAGTCAAGGGTTGAAGAGCATGGATCAAAGAGAGAATGGAGCTTCAATGGTGGATGTTATGCAGGTGAGAGAGAGAGAGAGAGACAGAGAGAGAGAGAATGACATAGTGTGTGGGTACAATAGTGTACCTCTTGGTTTTTTGGATAGGTATATAGTACATAGAGTACAATGTCAGGTGGGCAAGCCGAGTGATCAGGTACATTGCCCTTTATTCCCATGGATCGAAGAGAGAACGGAGCTTCAATGGTGGATGCTATGCAGGTGAGTGAGAGAGAGAGAGAGAGAGAGTGTGTGTGTGTGTGTGTGTGTGTGTGTGTGAAACACTATGTGGGTACAATAGTATACCTCTTTTAGTTTTCTAGATAGGTATATAGTACATAGAGTACAATGCCGGGCGATGGGACCTGTGGTCAGGTACATTGCCCTTTATTCCCAACAACCTCCCCCTAAAGGCAATGTGCCCAAAGGTAGAGGAAAAAGAATTAGCTAAGTCTAAGTATGTACAAAGTTGAAGAGACTATACCTATCCGTTCCCCATCATCTATCGGCAATAGGCAAACTGCTTTGCTAGAAGACCCTTTGTGAGAAGGTCTGCAAGGTTATCATTAGTGTGTACCTTGACTAGCTCAATGCTCTTACTGTCAGGTACCTCCCGATGAAATGATACTTCATCTATATGTGCTTTGTCTTTGCATGAAAGACAGGGTTCCATGCTAACATGATAGCACTGTGACTATCACAATGGAGGACAGGAACCTCGGTAATACCAAGCTCAGAAATCAAATGTGACAGCCATAAGGCCTTTTTTCATGCCTCAGTGGTGGCAACCACATACTCTGCCTCTATAGTAGTAGACAGTGCAACACACTTCTACAACCTGGATATCCAAGAGGCCCCCCATGAAGGTAAATACATACCCTTAGGTGGACTTCCTACAGTTCACATGTCCAGCATAGTTTGCATCCATAAAGCCAATGACAAGTGCCTTGTGTTTTACCTTTTACTTCTTCCTAATGCTTCTTCTTGCCAGGGTTTTCCATGTACCTACTAACCACTCCCACTGAAAAGGAAATGTCAAGACATGTAGCAACCATAACATACATCAAATTACCAACTGTTGAAGCATACAAAATCTTGGCCATTTCAGCCTTCTCATCATCAAATGTAGGGTTGTCCTCTACACTAAGTTTTGGATATGGAGGCAATGGAATGCCAATTGCTTTCCCCCCCTTCATATTGAAACACTACGAAACCTTGGATACATACTCCTACTAGGAAAAATAGAGAAGCCCCTTTGGTCTATCCTTGAGTATCCACATCCTAAGAATATGATTTGCATCACCAAGATCCTTCATGTTAAAGCTGCCATGTAGACTTTACTTCAAAGAGTCCAAGGCATGAGCATCCCTACCTACAACAATTAGCATGCCATCCACAGACAAGACCAAGATAATCAGGCTGCCATCTATTGCATTCTTAGTATATAAGCAATGATCCACTTGACTCCTGTGAAAGCCTTGAGACTGCATGAATGTATCAAGCTTGTGATACCATTCTCAAGGTTCCTCTTTCAGCCCATACAAACTCCTCTTGAGTTTACATACCATCTTCTCTTTGCCATTTGCCACAAAACCCTCAGGTTTCTGCATATATATATCCTCATGAAGATCACCATGTAAGAATGTAGTCTTTATATCCATCTGGATGAGTTTCATATCCTCGGCTGCAACCAAGCCCAAGATGGTTCTCAAAGTAGTCATTTTGACTACATGAGAGAAGATCTCATCATGATCAATCCCATGTTCCTGCTTGTACCCCTTTGCAACCAGCCATGCTTTGTACTTTGGCAAGGAACCACAACTGACTTTCATCTTATAAACCCACTTGCATGGAAGAATCTTCTGCCCTTTAGGCAAATGCACCAAATCCCAAGTACCATTCTTTTCAAGAGATTTCATCTCTGACAACATAGCTTTGAACCACTTCTTAATGTTATGTCTAATCATTGCTTCCTTAAAGCATGACGACTCACCACAATTAGTTACCATGACATAATCAGCAGCATACTAAGCACCAAGAACAAACCTATCATGTGGTCTTGAAGGTCAAGTCGACCTGTGAAGCAAAGGTTCAACATTTGTGGGCTATGGAGCCTACAAATCTGCATTTATAGCTTGTTGTCCTGCAAGTTTAGCATGTTGTCATCCCACATCTGGTTGTCCAAACTACATGTTTTCATGTTGAGACTATGGGGAATCATGGGCAATACCTTGCTGACCATTTTCAGCATCATTCCTTGCATTTTCAGGGTCATTTACATCAAGTATTTGATGCTATCTACTGGGCACAATTTGTTGTCCAACAACAAGTATGTCTTCCCTGAAAATAACCCTTTTGACCTCCTCTATCTTTTTGGACTACTTATGCATGTGATCTTCATAGAAGTTTGCATCATTGCTACGTACTATTTTCCTTTTCTCGGGATCCCATAACCTGTACCCCATTTCACCCTCATCACCATATCATCCTAGGAAAATGTATTTACAAGACTTTGGCTGAAGTTTGTTGCATTCCTTCTTATTTACGGACATGCACAAAGGCCTCATAGCCAAACACTCTTAGACGAGAATATGAAGGTGTCTTACTCGACCACTCTTTTCGGACTGCTTATGCATGTGATCTTCATAGAAGTTTGCATCATTGCTATGTACTATTTTCCTTTTCTCGAGATCCCATAACCTGTACCCCATTTCACCCTTGTCACCATATCATCCTAGGAAAATGTATTTACAAGACTTTGGCTAAAGTTTGTTGCATTCCTCCTTATTTACAGACATGCACAAAGGCCTCACAGCCAAACACTCTTAGATGAGAATATGAAGGTGTCTTACTCGACCACTCTTCCTGAGGGACTCTCCCCCCCCCCCCAAAGACTTGTTTGATGACCAATTATTTGAGTGAACAGCTATCATAACAGCCTTTTCCCAAAATCGATGGGGTAATGAAACATGTGATAGCATAGTATGGACCTTATCCTAAATGGTCTGATTCATACACTCTACAACTCCATTTTAGTGTGGATTATGAGGGGCGATGAACTCCCTCTTTATCCCTTTGCTATCACAAAAGTACTGAATGGCTTTGGACACGTATTCCCCACCATGGTTAGAGCGAAGACACTTAAGTGTATTACCAGACATGTTCTCAACCAATGCTAGGAATTTCTTAAATTTGTCAAGAACCTCTCTTATTCAATAGGGTACACCTAGAATTTCTGTGTAGCATCATCGATATAGGTGACAATGTATTTCTTCCCCGCTAGAAATAACCCTAGCATCTAACATACATCTGAATGTACTAACTCTAAAGGAAAAAATTTCAATGAAATAGACTTTTTATGTGAAATCTATGCATGTTTACCATAAACTTAATGATCACAATGCTCAAAATCAGCATATCGAAGATAAGGAAAATAACCCAAATGAGCAAGTACTTTCATTCCAATCTGACTCACATGTCCCAACTGGTCATGCCACAAGGAAACACTTGGCTGATCGGTCATGGCAACAACATGGTCACACACACAAGATATATGTAGCAGATACAAAGTATCACTCTTTTTTGAACCCTAGATCCCTTATAGATTTTCCATTTCCCATCACTAAAGGTGGTATGAAAACCATCATCATCTAGTTGCCCAGTACTGATCAAGCTCTTCTTGAGCTGAGGTACATGCCATACATTCCAAAGAGTAAAGACAAATCCATGCTGAAACTATAGTTTCACACTACCGCCTACAATGTCACATGCATAGTTGTCCCCCAAGTGTACAATACCATGTCTACCCCCAATGTAGTCTAAGAACCACTCACAATGAGGAGTGGCATGAAATGAGACACCTGAATCAAAGATCCAGTATGCATGTCATCATCTGTATCTGTTACCAAGGCATGTGCATTGAAGCAAGAAGAGACAAGGAGTACATCAATACCACTGTCGCTCTCATGTGACTACATTCACTTCTTCAATCTTAACACTGCTCTTCTTAGCTAACTAACTGTCCTTCTTCTCATCCTTGCTATCATCAGTAGAGAACTCTCTACATCAAAGTACATCAGCATTGCATTTGAGTTGTTCATGGCTATCCTGAAAGTATCCCAGCTTTTAGGTAGAGTACATAACAAAAAAATAGCCTTGAACTTATCATCGATATAAAACTTCAAGGCAACCAACTGGTTGAAAATGGAATTAAACTCACTGAGGTATACATACATGGAAGTCCCCTCCTTCATGCGTAAATCCATCAATTTCTTCAACCAATAGAATTTACTTGCAGCATTCTTCTTAGTATACAATTTCTCCAATCACTTCCATGGAATAGGTAGGATCGATCTCTTCTATGTTGAGCAACAAAGCATCAAAAACTAAAAACTCAATGGTCAAACGAGCTAGCTCATTCAACATCCCAATCCACTTGCTCTATGTCTGTTGGTCGTGCTCCTTTCAACTTGATGGGCTTCACATGTTTCTTTTGCACCAAGACATTGTAGCACTGCTTTTGCCCAATTGCCAAACTGCAAAGTTATGTGCCCCTTCAAGCTTCTTGATGTGCATAAGATGACTACTGTCACTACTGCTAACAGCCATAATTGCAACTCAAATGACAAGAAGGCAAGCCAAATCTATCAAAAAGCAAGTGACCAAGAAGAGATGCAAACTGACTAGTAAGATCTGTTGTTCACTATAAACAGCACCAAAATGCCTGCATAGGCTTATTTGTTTTAGCCTAAAAAGGAGGCATAAAGCATATGCACCCAATTTCTAATCATATGTCAACAATATCAGTACCAAATCAATACATAAGGACCTCAATGGGAACCATCCAACTATCCAAAATACACTCTCTATTATGGTACTTGCAAACTCTAATTTTCTAGCCAAGACAAAATGTCCCAAGCTCAAAATCAATCTCAAAGCATCCCCAAAATTATTCCCAAGTATATGACATCCAAGATAAGCATCTAGACATCACTTTGAGTACCCAGGATAGTGCCTGCAACCAATAGGCATGTCATTCACTAACAAAATTGCATTCAGCCCCTACTACTATTATAGGAGTGAATTCACTATCAAGATGAGCAATGACAATGCCAAAGTCAGCTCCAAATCAGTACCAAATGGTAGACATAACATCCCATGACAAGTAGGCATCCATTTGGGCATGTATAAGCATCAAACAGCCAATGTTATTCAGCATATGTATGAACTGTCAATGCTAGCTTGTAAATTATTATGAAGAGTCCAAGAAACTAAGTAAAACACTCCCAATGCCAATGCCAAGCTCAAGAGTGAGCTCTCAAATATACAATGATGGTTCTAGAGTTGCCAATGATGAAGGAGATGATCATGACAGTGAGCTTATCTATAGACAAGATTTGTATACACTATCCTCAGAAAATAGGCTATGTGTTTTCAATTTTAGACATACCTACACTCCAAATTAGCTCACAAACTCTCGAGAAAGTCATAGAGCTCAAAACAAGCTTCATTTTCATTAAAAATAGTTGTTGAATCCGAGTTTTCTAGCTTAAGTTATGAGCAAAATAGTGACCTATGGTTAATCTGTCCAGAACTGAGAGAGACTCATGGCTGCTAAGGTGATGGCACCTAGTTGGTTGGGAGGGCTGGAAGGCTACAATGACTCAATGCTAATGTGGGGGGGTCCCACCCTCCCAAGCTTCCTCTTGAAGCTTAGAGGCAATGGTAATGCTTATGTTTCGCAAGAAGCAAAGAGACATGGCTATCCTTTTTCAAACTTGAAGTGCTCTTCCAAAAGAGCTCAAGTTACACTCAATAATGCCCCAACTCTACCATGATGAGGCTCAAATGTGCCCTAATAGATGCCAAATCAAATGAGGTCAACAAGAAAAACCTCAATGAAGAGCTACCATGGCTGCCATAGATGTGAGCTTTTAAGCCGACTATTGCTCCCCTGTTGTGCAAGCTCCTGCTCCTCCCAAATCTCGAGTACTCGATACTTGTTTGAAGTGCCCATATCAAAGAGAGCATGGAGCTTCAATGGTGGATGCTATGCATGTGTGTGTGTGTGTGTGTGTGTGTGTGTGTGTGTGTGTGTGTGTGTGTGTGTGTGTGTGTGTGTGTGTGTGTGTGCGTGTGCGTGTGCGTGTGCGTGTGCGTGTGCGTGTGCGTGTGCGTGTGCGTGTGCGTGTGCGTGTGCGTGTGCGTGTGCGTGTGCGTGTGCGTGTGCGTGTGCGTGTGCGTGTGCGTGTGCGTGTGCGTGTGCGTGTGCGTGTGTGTGTGTGGATACAATAGTGTACCTCTTTTGGTTTTCTGGATAGGTATATAGTACATAGAATACAATACCATGGGCGGACGGGCTCAGTGATTAGGCACATTGTTGTAATATTTCCACACAATTAAAAGTTAGTTGGTTAGTTTGAAAGTTAGGTAGTCAATTAATAAGTTAGTAAGGTTACTAACTAAAGACTAACTAAGGTAAAAACTAACTAACATTATAGCTAATAATTTTTATTTAATTAAAAATATATTTAAAAGAAAATTTGAGAGTCAAAATCTGATATTTTCCTCGGATTAACAAGGACCATAGCCACCCTTCACGGAACTTACAATGTGAACGAGAATTATGAGCCATATTAATCACTAGTGTTAATGTGTATAGTATAGATGATCTAAAAATATTAGATTTTTGGTCAATACTAGTATATTTTAGATATTTTAGATATTATCCTAAAAAGATATGGAGATTTCTAGAACTGGATGTCAAAGAAAAGACAAGTGATGTTTTAGTTAGTTTTGGAGATTTTATAAAAGAAAAAAATAAAGATAGAGATTGGCGAAATCACATGCGCCACGATCGCAGCCTAGAGGCAGTAGATAGCACTTCAAACTTGGAGAGAAAGGAGTGATCTGAAAGCTTTCTAAGCAAGTGTCTTGGAGTTTTACCCCCCTTTCGAAGCTAACGGGACCATCGGATTTATGATATGAGCATCAAATCATTGATTTTTTCCAGATCCCCTCCACAAAGAGCTCTTTCTCTCAGCCACAAGTCTACTTCTCTAATTCACTATAAATTTGAGACATGGGGAGGCACAAAAAAAGTATATGGAGACCCCGAGAGGCTGCGAGAGAGAGGTAGAGAGAAGGATACCCCTCTAAGAGATTGTGAGAGAGATCTTGAGAGAGAGAGAGAGAGATAGAGAGAGAGAGAAGAGTTAGCTCAATTTTCCTCTATCTCGATCTTCAACTAAGCCATCTTCTCTTAAGCTCTCATATCTTGAATATATTCCACCTTCCCTATTTCTCAAACTATTCGTGGCCGATGGCTCCAAAGCAACGAAGTGGAAAGACCATGGGAATCACCGCAACCGATCAAGCAACGGGTATTGCTAGAGATACAGGAGTGCCCGAGGTTGCCGGAATTGCCACTACCAATAGAACATCGGGTGTGGCTAATGCAAGTGTGAGTAAAGACAAAATTCCTAATGTCATCATGTTGCCGAGCCAATTTATTCATTACTAGACTATTATTTTGTCACATAAAATAATTACTTAAAATATTAGCTTCTATATTTTCCACTGAATTGATTACTTCATCTAGATAGCAAATTAGTACAAGCATAAACAATAAATCGCTATGAATTGTGGCTAGATTAATTGAGATTCTAAATCATGTTAGAAATAATTGCTAAAGGTTATTGTACATATCTTTTATGCACATTCGATATAGTTATGGTCAAATGTGACAAGGTTAAGTGTTGACTAACGCTTGTTATGAAAAGTGAACGTCTATTTAAGAGTCCTATAAGGCATCTCATTGAGTAATTGGCACAATATATTTCTTTAAAGAATTCCGCTTATGTTGGATAAGATAGCCCAAACAAAAAATTCATGCCTTGCTTAACATGTTATAGGAGATGTACTCAACACTTCTTTATGGGAAGGAGAATCCTCATTATAATGTAAGGTTACCTTAGGATAAGGTCTACCTTGGCTATGTGAAGCTATGAATTGCACGATGGTGTGATTGTCATTGTATCATTTGATATATGTTTGAAAGGACTATTTGTGTTTGCTAAAAGCTAAATCTCTGATTGAAATTATTGACAAATAGAATAAAAGGAAGGATCGCGCTAGGCTATACCCAAGCTAGCGGCGAGACCCTACTCCAAGGGGGTCATGGTTATCGCTACGAGAGGCTTGGACTGGCTCCGTAGGCATATGGTCTGTCAATAGGGATAGTCTCAAGCAGTAAGAAATGTGGGTGCTAGAGGGGTCTCTGGCTGTAAATCCTACGTTGTTCCTAAAATCTGACAAGCCCCTTCTTCGTGACCCAGGATGGGATCCTGGAACCCTAAATACCAGTTATAAGGGTGGAATCTTGGTGGGCAGAATACCCTCGTGGAATTCTGTGTATCTTTGGTTGGGTCTGAAAGATATGGAATTTGTGGTGCCATGTGATTTGGACCAGTTACTTCTGTTATGGACAGAAGGTATATATAATTTCTCATGTATGGGCAGGAGACAAAGATTAACGTGAAGATAAGTTAATGAATTTTTTTGAACTTGTTTTTCTTGCTCTGCTTTCGTGTCTATGTTGTAAGTTATGTGAACGAACCATGTTCCCTGAAAGGCTTAATTAATGAAGCTGACTTTAAGTGTCGCACATAAATGTGGTAGGACCTAATAAGAAAACTAAAGCTAATGAGGGAAGCAGGTGGTCGAAACCCCAATGGGTCCATCCTACACGGGGGGGTCCCAGAGAACTAGGAGGCTTCTCACAAGGTTTTACCAACAAACCGACCCTTAAAAATTGTTAGGATAGAACCCTAATTCATTCTATTTTAGGGGATCGGAATGGGACTAGGCCCTATAGGCAGAGAGGTCGAGCAGCATATCCCTCTCATTTTCCATTCTCTTTGAACCAAGTGTGGTTTGTGTCATCTTTGTCTTGGCTATCTCTGCATAAAGTAGGATGTCTAGGATCCAATGCTAGAATGCTGTTAGGATACCTTGGCCACTAGGAGCCTATATTTTAGGTCAATCCTAGTGGGTTTGGCTGTGAATGTTCTGTTAAATCCCAAATGACTAGTAGATGCATCATTGCTATCCAACACTTTCTTATTTCCTTTGTATTTACCTACAATACCTGTAGATCTACCTGAAGATGTGGGGCTACTCCTTTGTCTCCCAGACCAAGGACTAGTCCATTAATGCTTTGTGATTCTTACTTTTATTTCTGCACATAGCTATTGTGATCATTATCATCACCTGGTACATCACCAATAGATGCATACCAACTTCTCATCTCATAAAAAATAACGTCCCTACTCACTCTAAAATCACCTGTGATTGGATTATAATAACAATAACTTTTTCTGCTCTAGAGAGTATCCAATAAAAATACATTTTTTATCCTTTGGATCAAACTTCATTCATAGCTCATCTGGCACATGAACATATGCAATATAGCCAAGCACTTTTAAGTATGACATATTGGGCTTCTTACTTGTAAAGCATTCTTCAGGGATCATCCCATGAACTGCAACTCTATGAGAGTTTTGTTCATAATATAGATAGCGGTATGAAAAACTTCAGACTAAAAAAATTTTGGCATTTTCTTTTTAGCCACCATCAATGCCTGTGCAACTTCTACAATATGCCTATTTTTTCTTTCTATAAACCCATTTTGCTGTGGGGTATACCTGTATGTAAAGTGTCTCTTTATCCCACAAGACCTCAAGAAGCCACTAAACCCATTAGAGAGGTACTCTCCTCCTCCATTTGATCTCAAGCACTTAACTTTCAAGCATGTTTCTATTTCAACAACTGCCTTCTTGAAAGATTGAAAGTGCTCAAATACATCACTTTTTTCCTTCATGAAATATACCCATAGCTTCCTTAAACAATCATTAATAAATGTGACAAAGTATTTGCTACCACCAAGAGATACATTTTGTGTAAGCTCCCAAATATCTGTATGCACAACATCAGGTATATTTCTGCTCATATCTTTGTCATGTGAAAAGGGTTGTCTTGCTTGCTTGCCAAACTGGCATGCTTACACAGTTTATGAAATTTTGCAACTCTAAAATTAGGCAACCCTGTAACCAAACCTTTGGACTGCATCAATTTTAACATTTTCACATTTGCATGTCCAATACATTTATGCCATATTTCAATGTCTACAACCACTCCTTTTCCTTTAGTATACATAGCACCATTCATTGCAGGAATTCTAGCATCTAAAGTGAACATGCAGTCAACTCTACTTCCTTTTGCAACCAATTTGCACTTATCATTAAAATGTTCTACAAAACAACCTTTTGTATTAAATAAAACCTATAGCCCTTGCTCTAGCATTTGACCAACAAACACCAAATTCTTTATGATTGATGGCACATGCCACACATTTGATAGACTCTTTTTTTGCCATCATGCAAGGACAAGGGAACCTTTCTAATGTGTGAAATTGGATGGCATGAATCATCACCCATTTATGGATTTTGTTATCCCTACATCTCTCCAAACCATTCAAAATGAATGGTCATATGATTAGATGCACCTACATCAACATACCATACATCACCATGTGCCCCTTTTTTTGTAATAGCATTCATCATGTGTTGTATAACAAACATACACCCATTTTTGTCTTCATTTTGTCATGAAGATGATGCATAGTTTCCTTGCTACAATCTATCACTGTGGATATCATCCTTCTTATTAGTATAACAATGGAATGCAATGTGACATGTTTTTCCACAATAATGGCAAACAATAGTAGAATTTCTAGAATCTCTATTCTATCATCCACCTCTTTCTCTAGAGCTCCCCGTGCCTCTAAAGTTTCCACAGCCTCCTGAAACCTGAATTTCACCAAATTGCTGATTTGACCTATTTTGCTAGTTTTATCACCAGCACGTCCCATACCACAGCCTATCGAAGAGGATCTGTCACGTCCCCTTCTTGAACTTGAGTAAAATGCTTGGACCTATTCACCATTTCTTTCAGTTGAGTCACCCTACATATTGATCTCTTCAATAATCATGAGAGAAACCAACTCATCAAAATCTGAAAATGTTTTCCGTACATATACAAAAGTGAAAATTTATTTCCAAGACTTCTCATTGTTAAGGCCACCCAAAGTAGATGAAATCAAATCATCATCATCAAGCATTGCATCAATTGCTCCTAAAGTATCTGTAATGCTCCTCGCCTTCAAATCATACTCATTGACAAACATTTTTCCTTTCTTCAAGGTATTCAACTCTTGCTTAAATTGAATCTTCCATGCCTTTGTATTTGCTGAAAACATGTTTTCAAAAATTGTCCAAGCTGCATGTGAAGTTTTTGATTCCTGATATGTCCCAACATAGTATTATCAACAATGACTGCAGATAGCCAATACATCACTTTTTTGTTTTTTGCATTCCATTCTTTCCACACTTGTAATTCATCTACACTCGCAAGGATACTTAGCTTTGGCTTCTTTTTTTCACCTAAAATGAACTCATAAAGGCCCTTTCCGATGAGGAAGTTTGTCACACATAACTTCCATGAAGGGTAGTTATTCTTATCTAGCTTTTTAATAATGGGATTTCCACTATTCTCTTCCATTATCATAAAAATGATACAAAATAGCAAGCAAGTCTTCTGCAAACTTTCGCAATAAGTGCACAGCAATATACCCAGCAACCTTTTTCACTGATTTCTCAATAGTGCCTATAATCTGCAACCTTTTTGCATATAAAAATTATGTTTACTTCCTCGCAAAAACCTCAAAAATTACATATTTAAAATTTGTAACCTCCGCATCCACTTTTGGTCAATACAACCGAAATCGGAGTATACCCTAAAATTGTTGTCTGCAACCTTACAGCTCTTGAGCGGGGCCAGAAACTGCCTCAGATGCCCAAAAAAGTCACCAAGAAAACCATAAAGGGCTTATCTAGAGAATGTATAATACTCTTCTTGCATACCAAATCTCATAGCAATATAGGATTTTCACTCTACCGCCCTGCTTTTGATGTCTCCATAAGCACTATCCAAGAGAAAGAATGGAAGAATGGGAGAGCTTCTTACCCATTGCTTGCTTGCTTGAATCCTTGCTTCTCCTCCTTCACTTCAGCCTTCAAAACCAACCTATCTTAGTGGTGTGGCTCTAATACCATGTCAAGAATCACATGATGGGGGACTTGCTTGAGCTATCACACCAAACACATAGCATACATAAAAGAGGAAGCTCACTCAATGATGACACAAGATGAGAGATGGAGGCCAAAACATTTTCTTTGGTTCTTTCTTCTTTTTCCACACACGGTACATAACTAACTATACTAATTGACTGGCACTATAACTATGCCAGCTGTAAATAGGTATAACAAACTAAATATAATAAGTGATAAGTCTGTGGCTATGTAAGGATCATAATGACCACAGACATGCTAAGTATAGATATGTGTACCCATCTAGCCACACAATCCATCGTCAATGTCCACATGTGTTGAGCTTACCATCTTAACGATCATATCATTCAAAAATATTTAAGGAAAATAAGAACCCATATGCTTATCTGGGTAGATTCCATAATCGTGATCATGTTTGTTGGGAACCTTCATAACCTATCCATGAATTTAATTTTCAACCATAGTCTACCATGAGACACTACCCTAAGCAACAAGATGAACTTAAAGCTAGTAAGTATTATGCATCATCCAAGATTTTCATAAACTACAATCCATGACTCCAACACACTAATTTGGGATCTCTTATTCACCCTTGACTTGTCAATTGAAAATTAGAATCTAGAGTATTTGTTTCAAGTGCTAGTGCTTCTCATTACTATAGGGATGCAAGACTATACTTTCATTGTGTTGGTAGCCAAATCTTGATAGTAAATAATGCATACATTGAGCAACCACCATTGGAATAATGTATTGAACTCAACAAGCACTATAGTAATGGCATAGAAGACCATTGAAATGTAGTGGCAATGCTAATACCTTAGGTACTAATATTCTTACATGGTCTTTTTTTCCTTTCAATTGTTGCTCTATTATAGAATATGACATGCTACTAATTTTTTGCTAAGAATGCCTATTCTAGTTATATCCTTTCGTTATTTGAACTTTATCATAGCATTTTTTTTCACTATATCTTATTGATAAACTTTCTCATTACTAAATGATTCTAATTAGTATTGACAACCTTTTCATAGAACTTGAAATTACAAATACAATGGCCACTTGCACTTTAATTTTAGGTGTAATTGGCCAATCACACTTGAATTGTGAACTTTAGCACAAACAAAACTTCATTCAGTGAGAATAGATTATCTAATAGCAATATCAATTCAATCAAAACTTTTTCAATAGGGATGCCTATTCTTTCTGTTCTTTAGAACGATTTGGTCGTGTTGCAATTGGCAATGATAGAGATTTTTTATGGTACTTTTTATATGCCAAGCATGTGTGAAGGTGGTGCCATCATTAGCTTGCACTATAGCAATGGTTTTCTTTTAATGCTTTACCTAAAATAGAAATGATTAAAAGCATCAACCATAACATTCCAATATACTTTCAATTGTATTTTTGCACCTTGAACATGAAATTGTCATTAGTAACATTATTTTTAAATTTTGAAGTAGTAACAATTTTCTTCCCTCATGGTCATGGTGCTTGCAAAAGTTTGTGGCCACTTTAATGCATGCTTGCTAGTGAATCAAGCAATTTGCAACACCTCTAGATGCCACCTTCTACCAATTCTCCATGCCTTGCACAAACTCCAAATCCTACAAGGAGAGGTTAAAATTAAAGAGTGGAGCAACTCTCAACTCTCTTGAGAGAGAGAGAGAAAGGGACACAGTAGAGAGAGAATGAGATGTTATCTCTTGTCTCTATCAAATAGAGAAGGAGAGAGAGAGAGAGAGAGAGAGAGAGAGAGAGAGATTCACACACACACACACACACATAGATGGTCCATTTGTTTGTTCTTCAACTGTGGATCAAGCTAGACAAATAAGGCAGTCATGGACCATGAGACAGAGTAGATAAGCTCCTAACTGGCACATGATTTACTACCCAATCAGTGTCACAACTAATCTTGAAAAGGAAAGGGGGGATGTCAAGCTTTCTCAAGTTGGAAGCCAAGGCAAACCAAAGGCCTACATGGTGAAAACAAATCTCACCACCACCATTATTAAAAGATGATTTGACATTAGAACCTCTGAGAGTTCATGGTCAAATATTAGGTTGTCTTTTCTTACCTTCCTTTGAGGGTGCTATTATCTCAGTAGTTTTAGGCTCCTTGGTATGTGGCTTCCTAATTTTTTCTTTACCTCTTGCTTGACCTCGACTGTAGCCTCAGGGTTGACTTTGTAACCCATGTGCTTGATCTTTCATCCCTTCCCCATAGCTTAAAAGATAGTAATACAATGAGAGAAAAACTGACACTAGCTCTATTGCACTTAGTCTGCTCATCCACTAATGCATGTTGTTTGATCCTTGCATGTGGCAACACATGCGCTACCATCCTTTCATGGACTAGCACATTGCCTTTTATGCACGATGGATGGAGAGAGAGATAGAGAGAGATAGAGAGAGCACTACTTGTTGATACTTCAAGCTCTTCTGTGTGACTGACAGTGTCTTAGTTGCGTCGTCCAGCTATATCAGCATGTGTGGGACATTTAATAATTCAAGTTAGTCGGTGTGACCTAACTAGAGTTAGTCATGGTTAGTTAAAACCTTGTGTATGACTTACACTTGTGTAATGGAATAATGAATAGAACAATGAGAGCATGACTTAGCTCTCTCTTGGTTTTTCTCTATATGTCTCTCTCCATCTCTCTTAACATGGTATCACAGCCATCTTGTATGGGCTCTCTAGAGCTTATCAAAGTGAAGAAGACCTGAAGACTAAAGAGATAGGATCTATGAAGAGGAGCAGTCTGCCATTGTTCATGCTGAGTAAGTGTCAAGTCATGATGGGACCTAAAATGGGCCGGCACTGGCTATGGCACTAGCCAGACCTCATGCATACGACAAACAACCCCACCACATGGCCTTGCGGGCCAGGAGCATCTGAAACTCACACTAAATGCTTATGATGATTTTGCGTTTATATCCAATATGTAGTCCAATGTTCACCTTCCCTTCTCCTCAGAGGGAGATCCCATAACATATAGGCATAATGCCTTGTAATACACACGTAGCACCTCTCAGCTGATTGCCGCAGCTCCACCGTGACTCTCCTACACCTCGGGGATTGGCCCCTCGATGCGTCACTCCAACATATAAAACATAACACACAAACTCCACTCTTTCATAATTCAGTGTTCCAGGAGATTTTGATTTTCCTCACAAAACTTTCCCCCAACGGAAGCACCTGTCTAACCGACGACTTAGGTTTCCTGTCCTCTCAGGGTTGGTCAAAGTTTATCAAACAATTGCAATGCGTTCCAGGAGATACCACGTGACATGCTTGATGCAAGGTGTATGACGATTGTGCACAACCATTTTATGATTTAAAAAAACCAGCCATGTGAGGTGCGAGAAACATTCCTTGCATGAATTTTAACTAAGTGTTACGTGCTACGTTGCTTTAGGGACTAGCACTGAAACTTCCATGCTACTAGTTGCATGCAAACCACCACTTAGAGGAGAGAGATGGAGGAGAGAGAAAGACTAGATTCTGATCTCCCTGACCGTGCAGCCATTTGAAGGGCAAAGGCAGGCGATAAGAAGCGTGAAAAGTCTTTAGTTTGCTGTTGTCTTCCGATGGTATGGGTATATGGAGGCTCTCCTATGGCTATGGAGCCCCCCCCCTCATTTCATCGCCTGCGCCTCCCTCTCCATTCATTTTTTCCATCACGTGAAAAAAACGCCCCCCCCCCTTCGTTGCGAAAATTTTTGGGGGCCCCTTTGGGTCACACCCTTTGGACTCTCCTAAAGTCCTTTCCCACTTGGCATTTTGGCCTTTTGCCTTCCGAGCACTCTCTCTTCCACGTCCGGTACCCGAATCGTGGTCTGAAAAATCCTAGGCATCCATCTTGGAGTCTTCCACCACGGAGCATCTCCCAGGGTCTCATTTGTCATGCCAAAAATTCATGAAAATTCCCTGACCGCCGTCTAGTGGCTCTTTTAAGCACTTTCCGGGCATTGCCGCTTAAAATCGTCCTGATTGCCACTGCCGCCTTCAATGAAGTCTATTTCTCCCCTGAAATTCATAAGTTTTGGCTATTTTTAAGCACTTCTCGGCATCAAAATCCAGCTCTCATTGGCAACCATAGGATAGGGCGACTCAGCACGTCGAATCCCACGAACAGATCTACACATAAACAACAAAAAGGAGCATCAAGCTGATACAAAAAATACACAACACAACACATCACAGCTCATACCCTACCCCCTGACAAAACCAAGGCATGAAATCCACAAGGAGTAGGCCCATCATAATCTGATAGAAGGCCCGAAGCTAGTCACTAATCGACTGCTCCAACATGACCAAACTATCAAGAACTATCAAAGAGGTCGCCCGAAGTGGTGGTCTGAACTACCTTCCTGACTAAGGACAGCTCAACCAGGAGCTCCCACTAGGCAAGGACTCCTATAGCCTGATCAAGAAATATTTTCTTTTAGCACATTTCTTCTTTTAGGCTTTTATTTTTCCATACTTGAGCATGTAAAAAGGAGGGAGCTGAACGTAGTGACCCAAGGAGAACAGGGCATCAGCCTCAGGTCCTGTCTTGGTATCCAAGAACCTACCAAGCTCTTGCTAGGCGACACTTAATCCTTTTCTAATGCTCACTTGTATTTTCGCTCCAACCTTCCTTTCTTTTCTTCTTTTATGGCAAGATGTCACCCCAAGGAAGGGCGAGGCATTGGCCCCGGGTCTAACTCATCCCCAGGAACCTACCAAGCCTTTGCAAGGCGATAGACACTGCACTAGAACTTTTTCTTTTCTTTTTCTATTGTTATAGGGGTTAGAACCCCTTTTTACACACCTTTCTATATATATACTTTCTTTGAGATATTCAGGGTTTTTTCTTCTTTTTAGCATCATCATTTTTTTCTGGCAGGCTCCTCTAACTGCCTCACAACTAAGCAAGAACTCCTAGAACGGTTGCCTAGCGGGCTGGTAGAACAGGGTCACAAGAACTGCCTTCTAAAACAGGTCTTTCAATGCCTGGCAATGTCTTTACAGAAGCTACAAACCTCCCTCAAACATACCTATCCTAAACTTGGGACTTCATGCCTTGATTGACGGTCCCCAACAAGAAAGAAAACCCCCTTCAAGTACACAGATACATATAACGTGAAAGAACACGCACTCGTAAAGGAGAGATATCACCTGGATAGGGCCACGAGAAGCTTCCGCGTGACAAAGGCTCCTTTCAAGCTCTTCTTTCAACCTATCTAGCACAAGACTAAAACAAGAAACCATTAACTACACTCGTACTAAACAGACAACTGGCCCTCTTGGCCAAATGAAATAAAGCATTTTACTGAAAAAACTAATAGGCCCTCTTGGCCTAACAAAATCAAATGCTAAAACCTCGCAAAACTGGCCCTCTTGGCCTAACGAAATTAAACAAAACAGCACCTACACATCCCTCCCCAAAATAGTACAGATATATAATAATATGCTCCCTTCTAAGGAGAAAAATAGGGCTCGCAGCCCTAAGCTAAATGCATAAGATTGTGACCCATCCCTCCTACATATATAGCAAGAGGGGTATGCATAACATGGTGTCTAATCAGCCTATGGGTCCAAGATAACAACGGTAGATGGGTCTTAGCTACTCTTTGCATTACCCATATCAACCATCGCCTGCCATATAACGCGTGGTCTAATAACATTCCCCATGTCAAGCGACCAAGTCCTGTCTCATTATCAATAACAACGTCCGGACTAGGACCACAGTTGAAAAAGAGGTCCTCTTCATAAGCAAAATTAGCTAAGGAATCTGCAAACTGATTCCAATAACGTGGAATCAGCTGAAGAGATATGCTCTCAAATTCATCAAGTAGAGTTATAGCAGTTCGATGATACATACGAAGGAGAGGATTCCGGACTGTATATGTCCCATTGAGTTGATTTTAGATCAACTGGGAATCCGCTTTTATTAACAACCATCTAATACCACCTTTCTTAGCAATATTCAATCCCATAATCAGAGCTTTATACTTGGCCTTGTTGTTAATAAATCCTACCCTGAGATAAGCAGCTAATTTTATTGTAACTCTACATCGGGGATCTCGAATAACTACTCCTCTCTGTTGTCATGCCTTTGACAGGTATCACATCTCTTAACATACTCAAAGGAATCTTGGAAAATGGACAGCCACCAATATCCAGCTCTTAAAGCTTTCTGTGCTGTTAACCTCCCAGCAAAGTGCCCTCCACAAGCGGAGTCATGGCACTCTTCCAAAATAAAGGGAACCTCGTCAGGCATCACACATCGGCGATAGATATCATCAACACCCTGCCGATATAATGTGTCTGCGCGATCAAGGAAAATTTCAATGCCTACTGTTTAATTTTCCTCTTCTCCGATTTTGATAAAGTAGCTTCAATCTCTCCCGTAGAAAGATAGTGTGTTATAGCAGCATACCACGAGGGAATAGATGTCATATCAATCTTAAACAAAGTTTCCATGTCACTTCCTTCAACCACAACCTCTTTTGGATCTCCGAAATCCACAAGACACTCTACAATGCCTTGAAGCTTCAGCGGCTTGCTCTTAATCTCATAATCAAATTCCTACAAAGTGATTAACCATTTTACCAAACGGTCAGGCGGCTGTAACTTATTCAACAACAATCGAAGCCCTTCCACCTTCGTATAAAAAACCACCCTCTCATAAAGAATGTAGTGCCTGAAATTTTTGGTCGCAAATACCATCGCAAAGCACAACTTCTCCATATAGGTGTAGTTAATTTCCGATATGCCCAAGTTCCAACTAGCATAAGCTATCGGATGATACCACTTTTCCTCCTAGATTTGAGTTAAATAGCAGTTGATACTATGCATGGTTGCTGCTAAAAATATATAGAACATTTCACCCCTTTTTTGTGCTTTTAAAACAGGTGCTTTGGTAAGCTCCTGCTTCACATCATCAAAAGACACTTTGCAAGCATCACTCCATGTAAACTGATAGTTAAAGGACAATAGATTTCTCAATGGCAACGTTCTTTCTGCCAAGGCATTGATAAACCTCCAATAATACCCTATTGATGACAAAAGCTATGCACTTCCTTTGGAGTACGTGGCGGACTCATGGCGACTATGACCTTGATCTTTTTAGGATCAGTCGCAATCCCTACGGAATTGACCACATGGCCTAACAAGAGCCCATAAGGGACTTTGAAAACGCACTTCCGTGGGTTAAGAGCTATGAAAAATTGTTTGCAACGATCAAAAAACTTGCGCAAAATGACCAACTGTCTATCCCTTACGGTGACTACCCCCAGATCATCAATGAATACTTTCAGCTCCTCTAGGGAGATGTCACCAAAGGTCTTGTCAGCTGTTCTTTGCCACAAACCAGGTGCATTACACAACCCAAATGCCATCACATGGTACGCAAAGATACTAAAGACTGTAATAAACGTCATTTTTAGCTTGTCTTGCTCAGCAATCGCCATTTGGTTATACCCTGCAAAGTAGTCCATAAACGAATAGATTTCCCTACCCACTAGTTGATCCAAAATTTGGTCAATAAATGGCAACGTGTAGTAATCTTTAATAGTCTACTTATTTAACTCTCTAGAATCTACACAAAGACGGATTTGATTATTCTTCTTCTTCCTAATCACAACTAGTGAGCACCATTCAGTATGCTGAATAGGAAAGATCAAACCCACTTTCCGCAACTTCTGTAGTTCCTCGTACAACCCATCCCTTAATTCAAAAGGCATACGCCTTACTTTTTGACGTACATGGCGGGTACCTTCATTTATAAAAATAGTATGCACAGCTAAAATGGGAGGAATACCCCAAAGTTTCCAAGCAAAAATGTTCGAAACTCTCGAATTAAGGACACATAATCCTCTCTTTCTTTCGAACTGATCATGAACCCTAATTTAATTGGCCGCGAATCATTTAGCATACCAAGATCCATCTCAATAACGTCCGCGTCTCTTATTCGATCATGAGGCTCTATCGGCTCATTCAAGGCTATCTGATAAATATCCTCTGTAGTGGAGCCTTCCTTAGATCCATCGCTCGATGACGTCTCGCTACTAGAAGGATCATCTACTGTTTCTAGTTCAGTGGAGGATAGTGGAGCTCTCTCACTCTGAGGAGACTCAAGGTAACCATCCACTATTACACAATGGGCACCTCAACCTAGAATCACTCGACCAGTGGGTATATCGACTTGACAGTCTGTCCGTAGAATCCATGGCCTGCCTAGCAAAACTCGATAGCTAGGATGTCCTGCAAACCTTATCACCCTAAAGTCCAGATAGCATTCCACGCTTGCAACTGTAACGTGGACCTTAGTAATGCAACCTTCTGGTTGTCTTAGACTATCAGCAGCCATCCTAAGAAGTGTGGAGCCGTCTTTTTGGATCTCTAAACCTAACCTCTCCATCACATCTGAACTTATGATATTGACCGAGGATCTAGTGTCCAAGATAGCGTGCTCCAATAATATTCCATCCACATATGCTGGAACCCTAGGGCAATGCTTTTCAGCATGATATCGAACCAATCTTCCCCCACTCTAGCTATGCCCAAAGGTTCTACTATATACCCTATACGCAAGATTTTCTTGAATTCCTTGCATACTCCTGGAAAAAGTTTAATCAATTGCAAGAGATTCACGTATGGTTTGACTTTGCAAAGGGAACTTGCTAGATCAAAGTCGTGGTAATTAGCCAAAGTTCTCTTCTCGCGCCAAACCATTCTCTCCTTTGGTCTTTCCATCGGCTTTGCTGCTTCTTTTTTAGCCTTTATCTTCTTTCTTGGCAATCCTTTATCCTCCTTGGGATCGACTTTACTACCAACAAGTCTTAACAGTCCACCTTCCTTATCAGGATTCAGGACTTGCTTTTCCCTAGCATCTTGCTTAGGGCTTCCCTCGACAGGTTTTACAACTCCTTTGTCACCCTCTTTAATATTTTGACCTCTTGTTAAGGCTCATAGATTAGAAGTTTCAGCATCATTGACACGTACAGCCTCAATAAGGCTGACTCCACTGCCATGAGGTAACTCCTCTACAACAGCCTTTCCTCTTTGCAATATTTGCATTGGTCCATCGTCTTGCGGGAGATTATTCCCTTGTGCGCGATGGTTAACTGGACCTGGTTGTTTACTCCCTTGTTGAAGAGAATTGATCTTACTCCAACAGGTAGCAGCTAAGTGGCCAGACTTTCCGCAAATATCACATTTGACATTTGGGCAATTCCTAGGGAAATGTTGACCCCCACACCACTTACAGCTGAATCTTAAGGGGCCACCCTCTTCAAGGCGTCGGCTCCCTATCAAATTCTATTGCTTCTTAAGAAAATTGACATCCACAGCTATTTGTCAATACTGTTCAGAGATCATATCGGTGTAGTGCTTCATCATGTCCTTAACTTCACCAAGGACATTAGAAGCACTCGACTCATAGCCACGATCGTCAATTTGTCATCCCATGGGCCTAACCACTTGATTAGGAATCGACCGCTGACCAACTGGGACAATATTTGGATTCATTGTTTGGTTTCCACCACTATTTAGCAAGGCCGCCTAACTAGCCATACGCATAGTCATGCTAGGAGGAGCTGGTAACATAGGCAAATTTGACATAATACTCCATCTGCCACTCGTATTTAACATGGGGTCCCCTTGACTCCCATTGGTCAAGGCCAAATTATTACCATTCCAATTTATCCTTGCTGCATAAACCGATTGAAAGCGCGACTCTACTCCTTCTGCTTGGGTAATGGTAGTGTCAATATCGACCAAAGCAACGCTACTCAGCTGCACCTGGATATTAAAATCCAATCCATGTAGAAAATATTGCAACTATGCAGCCCCGCTGGAATGGGAATATAAGCGTTAAGTTTGCGAAGAACTTGCTTTAGTTTCTTGGCCTAGACATTCTCATTTGGCTCTTGGCGTGTTACATTCAGAACATGCAACAAATATTGCCCACCCTTCTCAGGGGAAAACTTCCTACGGAAAGCCGTAAAGAATTGGGCACTACTAGTTATGGTTCCGGCTTCTAGAACGTGATACCACACTACTGCTCTTCCTTTTAAGAAGAACATCATTAGGTGTCCTTTGTCTTGGATTCAATAGTTAAACATGAGCGTCTGAAACTCCTTAATGTGGAGTTCTCCATCTTCTTCTGCTAACCCATGGAAAATGGGCAGCAGTGCTCCTAATACCGGTAAATCCGGTGAGCCTACTGGAATTGCTATAGATTGTGCCATGGCTACCACCGGATTGATAGTAGGAGTTTGTGTAGGCAACACTACACCCCCACTTGTTGTGGGTTGATTAACTGGAAATAGGGAAGTACCAAGACTTCCACTTGCACTCGAAGAGCTATTCGTAACACCTAGGTTACTAGAACCACTGCCACTTATGCATAACGGGCTACTCCTTTGAGGAGAATAGCATCTTACAATCTCCAACCACCATCTATCCCTCTCAGCACGTTCTGCTTTTTGTATTTTGGCTTGACGGTCCTTGTCAGAGGACATAAACCAACTATTTGGTCCCTAAAAACCCTAGATTCGAGAACCACCACTAATTGGCACTCCTGGCAGACGCACCACTAATGGGACCTAAAATGGGTCAGCACTGGCTATAGCACTAGCTAAACCTCATACTTATGACAACAACCCCACCACACACGGCCTCACAGGCCAAGAGCGTCTGAAACTCACTTTGCACTAAATGCTTGTGATGATTTTGCATTTATATCCAATATGTAGTCCAACGTTCACCTTCCCTTCTCCTCAAAGGGAGATCCCACAACATATAGGCATAATGCCTCGTAATACACACATAGGGAAGCACCTCTCGGCTAATTGTCGTGGCTCCACTGTGACTCTTCTACACCTCGAGGATTGACCCCTCGATGCGTCGCTCCAACATATAAAACATAACGCACAAACTCCACTCTTTCATAATTCAGTGTTCCAGGAGATTTTGATTTGCCTCACAAAACTTTCCCCCAATGGAAGCACCCATCTAACTGACGATTTAGGTTTCCTGTCCTCTCAGGGTTGGTCAAAGTTTATCAAACAATTGCAATGCATTCAAGAGATACCACGTGACATGCTTGATGCAAGGTGTATGACAATTGTGCACAACCATTTTATGATTTAAAAAAACCATCCATGTGAGGTACGAGAAACAGCCCTTTCATGAATTTTAACTAAGCGTTACGTACTGCGTTGCTTTAGGGACTAGCACCTGAAACTCACTTTGCACTAAATGCTTATGATGATTTTGCATTTATATCCAATATGTAGTCCAACGTTCACCTATATTTAATTATGGAATGATCCCTAAATTCTATGCACAAAGAGGGAAATCAGAATTTGTATCTTTTCAGCAATTAGATCGTCACACAAACTTTATCCCCCCCTCACCGTTTAGGTGTTGCTGCGTTGCATAGGTGTAAATGGTTGTCTTGTGTCATTTTTGTATGTTAAAAAATAATGAGCACGTACTATAACACAAAGGACAAGGCCAAACTAAGGCTTTACCTCATGCTTTGACCTCACCAAACATTCACACACATAAATCTTATTTTCCCATATTTCTTGAGCATGAAAACCCTAATTTTCTCTATTTTTCACTATTTTTTCCATTTATTATTTATGAAAAATAGGTATTTTTTGATTTATTTGTGTTGGATTATTATTTTGATTAAAACTTAACATTTTCTCTGATTTTATCCCATTTCCACTCCTTTTTTCCAACTCAAAATTGAAAAAACCACTAATTTCCATTAAAAATGACGTTTTTCAAGTTTTAAAAATTTAATAACAGCTCTAAATCATTACGGGTTCTGCATTTTTATAGTTACAACCCTCAAGCATGATGCAAACAAGATTCAAACAAACATTCATTGCATATGAACAACATTTGGACCATGAAACAACAAAAACAAGCAAATTTCTTTGTAAAATTGGAGCATACCGCGTGTTTCCCGTGTTGCGGGTTTTTAAATAATTATTCCGGGTAGCCCATGGACCTATCAGCAACCATTATTCAATGCTGAACCTCTTTCCTTAGCCTCCTCTTCATCTTGAAGCAATCTGACAAGCATCCTTCAGCCCCTCTTCTTCTTGATTTCTTACATGCAAACCACCGCTTAGAGGAGAGAGATGGAGGAGAGAGAAAGACTAGATTCTGATCTCCCTGACCGGGCAGCCATTTGACGGGCGAAGGCAGGCGAGGAAGCATGAAAAGTCTTTAGTTTGTTGTTGTCTTCCGATGGTATGGGTATATGGAGGCTCTCCTATGGCTATGGAGCCCCCCCCCCCCCCCCCCATGTCGTCGCCTCATGCGCCTCCCTCTCCCTTCATTTTTTCCATCATGCAAAAAAAACGGTCCCCCCCCCCTTTTGTTGCGAAAATTTTTTGGGGGCCAAAGGGACCCCTAAGGGTCACACCCTTTGGACTCTCCTAAAGTCCTTTCCCACTTGGCATTTTGGCCTTTGGCTTTCCGGGCACTCCCTCTTCCACGTCCGGTACCCGAATCGTGATCTGAAAAATCCTGGGAATCCATCTTGAAGTCTTCCACTATTGAGCATCTCCCAGGTTCTTGTATGTCATGCCAAAAAATTATGAAAATTCATCGATCTCCGTCCAATGGCTCTTTTAAGCACTTTCCGGGCATTGCCGCTTAAAATCATCCTGATTGCCACCGCCGCCTTCGAGAAGTCTATTTTTCCCTTGAAATTCGTAATTTTTGGCTATTTTTAAGCACTTCTTGGCATCAAAATCCATCTCTCAAGTCATTTATGTTTCTCTTTGCTATTGGAGTATGTCTGGGTCATCTTGTCTGGAGCAATTAGAGGCTTCATTAACCACATTAGAGAGAGCATTGATCATCATTGGGCTGGAGATTTGTTGGAATATGTCCCAGGCTGCATCATGTAACCCTTATAAATTTTTACAACATAATAAGATCCCCAAACATGCCAACACTACTGCACCATCATAAAAAAGTATAGGCCCAAACATGCCAAACATGGGCATACCATTGCAAAGTATTGGTCCAAACTTACCCAAACATCACAAAGTAATGAGTACATTGGGAGTTTTTCATCTACCTAAAAATACCAAGTCTTTGTCACACCATCATAAAGTATAGGCCCAAACATGTGAAGCACTAGTTCACCATCACAAAGTGCTAGCCCAAACATGCCCAAACATCACAAACTAGTGTGTGTATCAAGAGTTTTGCATCCAGCCAAATCCTGCCAAGGCCTAGTGCACCATCATAAAGTATAGGCCCAACATGTTAAGCACTGGTGAATCACCACGAAGTGCTAGCCTATGCATGCCCAAACATCATGAAGTAATGTGTATATTGGGAGGGTCGCATCCACCTAAAAATGTCAAATTCTAGTGCGCCATCAAAACGTATAGACCCAAACATGCCAAGGGCTAGTGCATCATCACAAATTGCCAGCCCAAACATGGTCAAACATCACAAAGTAATGTGTATGTTGGGATTTTTGCATCTAACCAAACATGCCAAGCATTGGAGCCCAACATGCCAAGCTCAAACATCAAGAAGTATTGTGGGAAGATACTAGCATGAAAATGATTGCATTGTCAACTTTCCCATCCAAGGCATGTGTTTCTCTTACAACATGGTAACAATTTCTAGTACATAAGATTCTCTCAAGTCGATCCAATGTGCCGATAGTGAAGTGTAAAAGAAAGCTCATCCTACGTGCAGAGGTAATTAATTGGAGATGACCATTCTCTGCACTTGACTTGTGATCAGGGTTCCAATGAAACTACTTTTTAGACTATTGGATACATGGCACTGTGCCAATCGCACCAAGACAAGAAATGATACAAGACATTCATGTGGGTTAGCATAGAAATAATCTTCCTCGTTAGGCTTGTCTAATATTGCTTTGCACTTTGACGGAGCACCCATCCAATTTTCTATGTGCCTCTTATATTGCAACAAAAAATCAACCACACACTCAACAATCCATCTTAGATCTAAGAGGATAGCCTTTCTGTATCCCAAATACTTCTGGTCCCCTTCCACAACCTTGGCTCTATCTTGGATGAGCTTAATGAAGGGCAAGCATTTAGAAGGTGCTTGCAAGGTTGAAGGTCAAGGGTTGCAAGTAGAAGTGATAGAAGGCCATTTGATGTGGATCATTCCATCAGCAATCAACTTTGAATATCTGTAACCTTCTAACAAAGGCCTCTATACTAGTAGTCAAGGTAGCTACTCAAGCAAAGATTGCCTTTCATTTGGACTAATCTTGCAAAATCATGATAAATCTCATGATTTCTTGGGAAAATAGGGCTATTGACAGTGCAGACTGAGCTCTAAAGTTGATTTCTTAATCAAACCCCCTCAAAAGGGTACTCTACTTCTTGTAGATGTTACAAGAAGGTCCTAAAACATTCCAATGTGATTTAAAGGTAGAGATTAGAGAGGGAAATAGAGATTTCTTGAGCCAACTCCATGGGAGCTTGTGCCGCTTATGCAAGGTTATGCTTGTGTGGAACAATCACATTAGTTATTCTTAGAAGCATGACCAAACATACATGGTTATCCAACATTACCTAGAAGAATGTGCTCTAGTAACATGAGCATCACAACACTCTAAGTCACCTCTTTTAGAAGAACACAAACTAGGGTCTATACAACCATTGGAACTTCAAAAGCAACAACTAAAGAGCTCTTCACATTATGAAGAGGTATGAAACCAATCTCAGAATCCCCTTAATTGATGAACTTCTCCTCTTATAGGAATAAAGATTGAATGATGTATTTTTTACTCTAAGCAATTATACATTATCTAAAACATGGTCCTTAACAATAGGATGCTTGAAAAGTAAATCACTACAATTAAGGCATTCAAGCATAAAATTTTTCATGTTAGAGTGATCATAGAATCCTTAGCCATCATCATGCATTAGTGCAATATCACTTTTATATGCCACTCAAAGGCCCCACAATCAGCAAGTGAGAAGCACACCCCTTCATATTTGGGTTATACTAAACTTGGCATATCTTTTATCAACCCTATTGTCTTCGGAGGTTCTTGTTTTTGTGGACACTTTGTTGACATATGCACAAACTAAACCCAATTCCAACACTTAATGGTCTTGCAAGTTTGGATCATGCCTCTCCATTGGCCATGTCTTAACATAATCATTAGGATTGGAATGTATTCCATGATTGCATTGCCCTCTTTATTGTATGTAATATAGGTGTGAGAGAGCCAATTCTCATAACCAACAAAATACAAAATAGACTCAAGGAATTATGGAAGCCATGATCAAGATATCCATAGTCAATTATCTAATTAATATGCTAGAGCAATGCATCAAGAAAAATGGTTATGTGTCCTTCCAATAAAAACTCTTATGGATAATTTTAAATGTTTTAAATAGCCCATAGTGACCTATCAAATGTGAAGAATGCATTTCTTGCAAAATGCGATGCTTGAAGGATGTCTAAGGCATCAAATAAATCCATCTTTTATATCACAATAATCCATTATGCCATGTAAAATTGGAATACTCTTCACCTCTTACTAAATTACTCTTATAATATGGTTGCATTTTCATTGAGCAAATATTCTTCTTGTATAACATGGATACACTCTTTATACAAGATAGAGATAAAAGAAAGTGAACATGTCCATATTCTTAACAAAGCATCTAGACAATATTGTCTTTACACCTGCCATGTAAAAAATATTAAAATCATAGCCTTGAAGTGTAGACAATGACCGTCATTGCTTAAGAGATAAAGTGGGCTAAGAATGGAAATATTTTAGCACTGTATGTTTGCTCTTGACCTTAAAATTGTTGCCATAGATAAAATGAGGGCACTTTTTGATTGCATGAAGAATCGCTAGCATTTCTTGCTGCATGGATTTGACATTCCTTTCATCTAATTTTTTACACTCATAAGAAATTACTCCATGATCCTAATACAAAATAGCCCCAATACCTATTCCACTAGTATTCGCACATATAGTGAATTCTTAGTGAGTCCCAAAAGAAAGATTCTTTCATCAGCCTATCAATACATGGAGTGAAAATATAAGCATCATTTTATAATTTGTTGATAAAGGATAAGCCAATTCTTGACACATTACACCTTCTTTGGATTCACTCTAATCCCACTCTCATCAACTATGTGGCCTAAGTATTTCACTTCATCCTACATAAAAGAACACTTGTATTCTTGTTTATACCAACTTTTCGTTCTTGCCTTCTTACTTTTGCTCTGTGTGTGTGTGTGTGTGTGTGTGTGTGTGTGTGTGTGTGTGTGTGTGTGTGTGTGTGTGTGTGTGTGTGTGTGTGTGTGTGTGTGTGTGTGTGTGTGTGTGTGTGTGTGTGTGTGTGTGTGTGTGTGTGTGTGTGTGTGTGTGTGTGTGTGTGTGTGTGTGTGTGTGTGTGTGTGTGTGTGTGTGTGTGTGTGTGTGTGTGTGAACGAGGATGAGGGACCAAGAAAGTGAAGCCACCATCTCCTCTTATGCTCTCTCGTGCCTTATCATGCTCTCTTCTAGCATGACAAAGACCATAGAGGATTGGAGAATCTAGGTGCATTTTGGATTATAGAGTGTGCCTTACCATGCTTCTTCTTAGCATGATAAAGGCTATAGAGGGTTTAAGAATCTAGGAGGTGCATCTTGGATCATAGAGTGTGCTATGAGTATCCTTCAATTGTTGAGGGTATGCTATGCACATTCACTAAAAACGAATCTCATGTTCATACAATGAGAAACTACATGGGAGATAATTGCCAACTAAGTGATTGAAGCTCCAAAAATCATAAAACTGTGTCCAAACTCCCAAATACATTAAGCATGCGTTGCTCAATATTTTGGCTCCATTGTCAGGACCAAGGACACATTGATCGTGAAGTCACTTGTATGGTTCATGGTTGCAAAATAGGAGGGGACACTTGTGCCAATGTCAAAACGCTTCCAAGTAGTTAGATTTGTGATTTCGTGTTCAAACATGCATTTAGGCTTCATGAGTGAGATATCAAGTTCATAAGATATGATTGGAATTATGGTAGGATGGTTGTAACAAATTTTGATTTCAAGATCATAAGTGGTAGACATAGTCATAAATAATCGTCTTAGAGTAGGATAAAGGAACCATATGAATATTAAAGATGAAAGAGATTAGGTTGCTTGCTTTTATGGGATTGCTTTTGCACTTAGAAAGAGAATATTAAAGAGAAGCAAGAGAGAAAAAAATAGTGGAGAAAAAAAAAATCAACATTTACTTTTAGCAACTCTGCACCCTCTTTAGTGTAGTTCTATATATATTCTACCTCTTTCTTATCATCATCATTATCATTCTCCTCTTTTGTTGCTACTTCTCATGATTGCATCTTCTTCGTGCCCATTAAAACAAGTGTGTCCTTTATTGTGGACAGCTTGTTTGTCATCAAATTCTTGATCAAATTGTGTTAGCTCTCTGTTATTTGTGGGTAGCAAAGTCATCATCACCTTCATCAGATTCATCATCATCTCTTGTAGCAAATTGTGCCTCTTACTATCCTAGTCATGGGAAACCTAGACAACATAATCACCATCATAATCTTCAACAAATTATACCTATTATTGCTATTTTTCATGGTGGGTAGCATCATCTTCTTCTTCTCTCACATCAATTGTCCCTAATGCCTTCCTATTATGCTAGTCATGGTTTGCATAATCACGAGTATCATCAATTATCCTCATCATCAGCATAATCATCAACATCATTGTAACATGCTTGATAGAGGACCCCTCAATGATATGATTTAGGGTAAGAGTGCTTCTTAGCACTACTGATGCATTCAACTGATGTTTCTTATTGTTTACTGTTGGTAAATCAGAGAAATGAGTATTATTCTACTCTCCTCTGATTCATCCCATAGCACAGAGTTGATTGATAAACCGTGTTCCACCAAGAACTCCTCTAAATAGGCCACATTATCTGGAGGAGCCAGAAGTCCAATCAAAGTTCACCTCATTGAAACCTAGGAAAACACTAAAACTTAAATCAAGGGTTGTTCGAAGAACAAGACCACCAAAATCTTATCTTGAGATATTACATATTTATGATTTCCAACCTTTTTCATCTTTACAGTTTTAAAGTTGATTATCGTTTGTAGGGCTATCAATTCTGTTATTCGGTTCATACTTGGCCACCTGTAAAGGACTAGATACTGCCATTGCTTAAGGCAATAGGTAAGACCTTCCTATAATGGCCATGGCCTATACAGATGTAAGGCCTCAAATTCACAAGTCCAATGGAAAAGATTTCCATCCTTGGCAAGACTTGATAAAATATAAAATGATGAAACGAGGCTACTGGCCCTTCATAAAAGGGACCAAAGTTATTGACCCATCCAATCCCCTTGATGTAGAAGATGATGAAAGAGCTCAGGCCATCATCATGCTTCATTTGGATGAATCTTTAATTCATCATATTGACCAACTCTCCACTGCCAAAGGAGAACTGGGATGAGCTTGAAATGGTCTATGGTGCTACACAGGGAAGAACTCCAAGATATTTCTAAAGATTGAGTTTTTTAGCTTGGAGTATAAATAGGGAGAAGATCTAAGCAAGTTTATTTCACATATGAAGGGGCTCATGGCACAACTGACCTTCATTCAAGCACGAATTCATGATGAAGATGCCATTGCCATCCTTCTAAAGTCTGTGAAGAAGGTATTTCCAACCCTTGTTACTACCCTTACTAATATCCCGAACCCAACCTTGGAAAGTACCATCCAATCGTGCTTGGATGAAGAGAAGAGGAACCATAATGAAGGGACTTCAACATTTACTTCCCATGAGCAAGTAATAGTCCATACAGCTTCTACTAAATGCTCCTTCTTTCATAAAAAATGACATATCATAAGTAATTGCTGGAAGAAATATCCTGATAAAATGAAATGCAATAAATGCAAAAAGATTGGGCATATCACCAGTAAGTATGCCAATGTTCCAGAAGTACCTAAGGAATTGGAGGCCAATTTTGCCTTCCAATCCACAGACGATCGACTTATTTGAATCTTATAACACTCCCTACCTACTATAACCATGTTTTGTAGCCTGATTTATAAAGGCATATCATTGTGGATTAAGGGGGGGCATCCTATCATGCTTTATCCAATGCCACCTGGCATTGAGGGGGGGTGTTGGGAAGTAAGCATGTGAACTCTCCTTGTACTGGAGAGGATAAGGGTAGCTAGGTGTAAATGAATTGGAGGACAGGGGAGCAAGGGGAAATCCTAACCCTAACTTCTCCAAAGGCTATATAAACTGCCTAAAGGTCACTCTCACAGCAGAGGAGAGTGTACTAGTTGTACTTTTGAACAACTTACTAAGCAAGATCTTCTTCTTGTACTTGAGCTCTCTCTCTCTCCCTCTTGTGCACACTCTCTCATGCTTCCAACTCTGATTTTCCACAATGTCCTTCCTGCAATAAAGAGATCTCTTACATCTAGGGCCAATCCTAGCCTCTAATTTGGTCAAATAGCCCCTTGGTGAAGGGCTCCTACCACTAACCTTGGGGGTGATTTATTGTGTTACTATAATTCTTCCCATGAGGCCATAAGAACTTTTCCACAAATACACAATCAAAGCAATCAACCTATCATCAATAGCTAGGAAAACATTCCTTTTCAATAATATCAATTAAGAATCACTTTTAATACTCCATACAAATCAACCATCTTATCTTGGCTAGGAAGGTCATCGCTTTCCCAAAACAATCAACATTTTCTTTAAAAGATAAATTCAATTATCCAAAAATAATATCCCTTGGATACTTCATACAAGAAGATACAATCCACCACAACTTATTTTATTAGGGTGCTTTCAAAAGATGATACATGCCATTCTCCTAGTACTTAAGTCACAAATTAAAATAATATATATCTTTTCTTTTCTTTACATCTCACAATATTTTTTCCCAAATGATTCAATACTTATCATTCACACTTAGTTTCTTATGACATCAAAGAGTATCTATATTTGCATTTAATTTGACCTAAGGTCACTAGATTCCTCCTATGTTTTTAGGTCATTACCTTAACAGAGTTGAAATCTAAGTTTTCATTGCTAGACCTTTTGTACACGTTTCTAATAATAATTTGAGACACAATTTTGTAACCCTTTTATCAAGCAATCTAATCATGCTTCTATAAGAGATATTTTATGACTTAATACCCTTCTCAAGATTGCACTAATTGCAGGGAGTGAGCCCTGAAGTGGAAGCATGGAGCAAAAGCAAGAGCTATTGTGGAAGGAGTAAGAGCAAGAAAGAGAGAGATACAAGATGTGGGAACTCTAATAGTCACAATGTGTGACTGGCCTTCCCTTTATTCGAATGTCACTAAAAGTCTAAAGAAAAAAGTCACAGTGATGGGCACCTACCACCTGCAATGTTCAAGTGTGCGGGTAACTAATATACGGTGTGGATATTGTCAATGTAACTAATGCATGGGTGGCTAGGTATAGATATCTTTATCCCCAAAAACCTCCCACTTAAAGGTGAATGTGCCCCTAGTGAGGAGACAACAAGAAAAAAGTGACAAAGTACAAGTGTACATAAGTACAACAGGATGAGGAAAGACATTATCTCATCGAACACCCATCAACTTCCTAAGGAAGGCAAAATGCTCTACTGAGAGACTTTTAGTGAGTAGATCTGCAGGATTTTGGTTAGTTGAGATCTTAATCATCTCAATGCACTTGTCCTCAATGACCTCTCTAATAAAGTGCTAACTCGCCTTAATGTGCTTCATCTTCGCATGAAGATCAGATTCATGGCCAACTGAATAGCACTCATAGAATCCAAATATAGTGTAAGAACCACATCAGTAATGCCAAGGTCTACCATTAGATAACCTAACTAGAAACCCTCCTTGCAAGCCTCAACATACTTTGCCTCTGTAGTAGATAGGTATGTGCATCTTGGAGATCTATGAAATTGCACCTCCAACAAAGGTAAAGAGGTACCTATAATGTACATCTAGATATTGAGGGGGAAACGTGTCAACCCACAAACTACAAGGGTTTTTAAAAATAGAAAAGATGGGGAAAAGAATCAAGAGAATCAGAAAATGCCTTGTATATTATTCTGCCAAAGACTTTGTGCACTATGGACACCCTCTTGAATTACAAACACCCTTTTTATAGAAGCCAAAAACCATGTATCAAAGTCTGAGGAGTATAGTCTTGTCTTGATTTTTTTCTATAACCAGACATAAATCCTACTAGAATACCTACACCGCTTGGTCCCTATGTGACCCATTCATCAAGCAATGCTCCAATCCACTACGTGGAAGAGACTTATGTATACCCTTATGTCTCACACAACGATGAGGGCAATGCAGTCCTTATAGACTATCGACCAATACCGGTGATGGCATTAGGTAGGGGATGAGGTAGAGGCCTAGGAGGGCAAACCTAGAAACCAATCATATGTTGGACTTGTGGTCACCCAGGACATGTCTCATCACACTATCTAGAAAGGGCGCAACAAAATAGAGACAAGGCTAACCCAAGGTGCCTTGGATGCAAAATCACTCATCTCTTTGTTGATTGTCCAAAGCAAAAACTATCCTCGAGTTCGGCTAACGTGCCATCCATCCCATTGGAGATGTTTGGTGTCGAGAATCTCGGGAGGTTACACCTATCCCATTGCCTGTCATGACCCGTGCACAAACAAAGCAGGCTAGCATATCACTGCCAGGTCCTAGCAAACTTGACGTAGCCTCAATAGGAAAGAAGAGCCGTAGGCGAAGGAAGAAAAGGCACAAAGCTAAAGTCACGCTCAAAATTAAGAGTGCCACAACACTACCTACTGGAAAGAAAGTCACTGGCGTTGAGGTAGAGACATCAGCCCCAAAGATAGCTGAAAAGGGAGTGCTAAGGTCGAGGAGTATCCAACTTGAAGTGCCAACTAGAGGCCATCGAGAAGGTGAAGGAGTGGGTAAAGGAGGCGCAAGAACACCTGAAAGATGTTGAGCCCATCTTAGAGGATGAGATTGAGGACCTCTCCAACATAAGCACGCTAGTCTCACCCCCTCAACCAAAATCGAGAGATGTGACTGTGACACAAACAGTACCGCTTAGGCAAAGCCTTAATGCTACAAGCTAGCAAATCAATCACAGCCATTGGCCAGTACAATCTAGAATAGGAGAAAGATGAGCAACCAATGACCTCCTCACCACTCTAGTGACCACCCCTACGACACCAAGCCTAGGAGATCTACTTAAGCAACATCCGCTCCTATGGCAAGACTTGAAGCAGTGGGTTGAAGGATCACGAGAGCAAGCTGCTGTAGATCTACAAGAACATGATACAGAGACACAGATACCGAGTTTGACGTTGCACTCCGTGCCTAAGTCCTTGCACGTTAATGCTTTTTGGGAAGGCATAAGGATGCATGCGGTCTTACCAATCTTAGCCATAGGTGACACAACAAGGAAAGGGATTGAAGACATAGGGGCAGGAGTTATGTACTGAGCCACGCAGTGCTCCAAACTTGGGGCAACCCACCTGTCGAGACTACTAGGATCAATGTCACATTAGCTAACGGAATGAAAGTGAAGCCATTCAAAGTGCTAAAAACTGGCCAATGAAAATCACAGGAGTCCAATTCTTAGTTGAATTTATAGTCATGAAGGGAGTGGATTATAATATCCAATTGGGTTGAACCCTAAATGCACAATGCCAAAGTGATCGAAGATTGGGGGAATGGTCTCATCTTCCTAGGGAATAGAACAGAAGCCGTAAGGGTAGAATGGACTCCTGGAAGACTACACCACTCGACCTCGACGCCATTTTCGCGATGCTTAAGGGTGATGCTCAGATCAAGAAATCCTATGGGCCCCAAGTATATCCCATGTCTTGAAGAAGAGCAAGATTGGATGCATGTCCTTGCTACCATCGACCTACCGTTCTCGAACAATGAGGAGTACGAACAAGCCATTAAAATGATCGACAAGCCCAAGGGTACACCCTCGGTACCAGTCTACATGATGGTAGGAAATCCTCACAGAAGACCCAACCCTGTCACTTTCCAAGTGCCAAACAACAAGAGGAAACTCCAGGAGATTTTAGATTATTCAATCGGCAAGCTAGGTGGCAATCCAGTAGCAAATTTCAAGCCACTCCAAGATCTCTTAGATAAACCAAGGTGGCAATGGACCAGGGTGCATGACCTAAACCTCATGTACAATTGGACCCTAGTCCCCAATCAAAGACACGAGACATTTCAAAACTTAGGAGATAACGAGTAGTCAGATGAAGATGCTTCCAATGACGAATACAAAGACTGTCGATCCTTCAATGACGAGAGTGAGGGTGAGATAGATACCATAGAATACGACACTGAAGGATGAGAGATAGAACAGATACGCGTAGACTCTAAGCCATAGAGAAAGAACGCCTTCAGGATAGAGCGAGAGGTCATGTGCATGGATTGTGACCGCACTTTTTTGAAACATATAAGAGCCATAGACTTTGAACAAGCAAGCCTAACCCAACTAGCTACCACGCCAGTGCTTAGAACAAAGTCACCCTCTCAGCTGTAACCACCAGGAGAGACTACCTCTTCTAGCGAGGGCGATGATTTTGATTCTAAGTTGGAAGTGAGTTCAAAGAGCGACCCAGAAGTACCTAGGCCTTCCGAGACTAGACGTACCAAGGGAGGCCTACTCGTCCACCTAAGGCACAGACGGGGCCCTTTGAGTTGACTAACATTCCAGCCACCTTTCAATGCCTTATGTGCACTATATTTAAAGACATGCTCAAGAAAGAGTTAGAAGTCTTTGTAGACAACTTGTGTGCTCACTCGACCTGGAGAGAACACTTAGACAAACTCTGAGTAGTCTTTGAACATTGTTGTCTATATCATCTCTCTTTGAATCCCTTAAAGTGCAAGTTCTGGGTAAAGCAAGGGTGCATCCTAGGGCACGTGGTGTTGAAGAACGGCATTTCCACGGACTTTTCAAAAGTTGGTGATCTTCCACCCCCAACCAACTATAAGGGAGTTCAATGCTTCTTAGGTCATACGGGGTATTATCGGTGGTTTGTGCTGAATTATGCATTCATTGCTAGACCTCTGTACAAACTGTTGATTATATTCGAATGGATTGAAGAATGCCAATGCTCGTATGAGGAATTGAAAAAGGCTCCGACCACATCACCAATTCTATGAGCCCTAGATTGGGCCATTACCTTCCACGTGCATATTGACGCTTCAAAATTCGTTGTGGAGACAGTGTTGTGCCAACCTGGCAAACATAATCTTGACTATCCAGTGAGCTTTGCTAGTAGACAACTCACTGAGACTTAGATGAACTACTCAACAACAAAATGAGAAGGTCTGGCCATGGTATTTGCCGTGAAGAAATTTTGACATTATCTATTAGCCACACCTTTTGTTTTCTTTGTGGACCATCAAGCCTTGCTATATTTAGTAAACAAACCTTGTGCTATAGGATGCATAGCTCGATGGCTCCTTCTTCTTTTAGAATTTTACTTCTCCATGGTTGTACAAAAGGAAAAGCAACACTACATGGCCGACCACATGTCACGCATCCCCACGAGAGAGGCCGCTAGACAAGGCATCGCCAATGAGTTTCCAGACGTGCACTTGTTTATCCTATCTAGCGAGAGAGATTTATTTCAAGCCGACTTGATGCCATATTGGGCAGATGACATAGTCCAAGTGCTTGAGCATGGACTACCTAAACGACTAATGGAGAAAGCCCAACTTAGACGACTTACCCTCAAGATCCAACCCTATCAGTTGATAGCATGCCAGCTATATAGGCTAGGGCAAGACTCTTCTTGGCATCTACAACCACTTGTAAATGTCATCCCAAAAGGACACATTAGAGCTTTGTGTGCTTTGGTGTTGGCCTTCCGATGTCCACATGCACGTATGCACGTGAGATGGCTGTCAGCTTGTGATCAAGCTTCATCAGACACTTCATCTCTGGTTCATTAGTCAGATGCGCCATCTCCTTGGTCAAATCTTTGAGATATTTCTCGTCAAGCCTAGGCTTTATGTGCTTCAAAAGTTCTGGAGGTGTCAAGGATGTTGGTTGCTACATCTGTTCTGTAGGTGAATTGCTAAGGATGCATTCCGCAAGGGGCATCATCGCGGCCAAAGGTTGTGATTACTGTGATTCATGATTGGAAGTAGTAGTGACTAGTTTAGTGGACTGGCCAATGTTGGTAGACTGCAGTGTCCAGTTCTTAGGCAAATTAGAAGTAGTTGTAACTCTTGTTTCCCTTTGCGCATTCACTTGTGCAAATTGAGTTGAGCTAGTCATGATGGATTGCATAGGCATATCCTTAGGCTGAGAGCTAAGGATGGTGTCATGTCCCACCTCTTGGACATTTGGAAGCTTAGATGGATATAGAGATTGGAATTGAGCGGCTGCACTTGGCAATTGCTATTGTTAGTTACACTTGGCTGAGTTTGCCTACAATAACTCCACTCATGCTAGCATTGGAGTTTCACCCTTTGAGGCTATGTATAGTTATAAGGTGCTCTTACCCATAGTCATCTTTAAGAAAAGAATCAATCCTCATGGGAAAGAAGATTTGAAAACAATGCAGACCCTTCTTTAGCAGTATAAGATGAATCTTAGAAAAGCCCAAGAGTAAATGAAGATGTATGCAGATGAGAAGAGGAAACCTTTAGAGTTCCAAGAATGAGAATTGGTTTTGTTGAAGGTGCCCAAGCCTCAGTACTTGGGACTTCTAGGTGGACTTGGCATTGGCTGGAAGATTTGCTTGTGGGCTGTTAGATGATTCTGTCAGAGGACACTTTAGTGGAGATACAACAGCCTGCAAGGTGTTGTAGTCTCAACTGTGGTGGCCCACACTTTTTCGCGATGCAGCACAATTTGTTAAGCACTGTGATGAGTGTCAACAAACAAAGGTCCCGATTTGCAAGGATCAGATGGAGCTAACCCCAATAATTGCATGACAACCCTTCAAAAAATGGGGAATTAACTTCGTAGAACCAATTAGTCCTGTGGCACAATACTCGAAAGCCAAGTACATCATTGTATCCACTAACTATCTAACAAAATGGGAAGAAGAAAGAGCTACGAGAAAGAATGACACTAGAACGACTGCCAAGTTCCTATGGAAGCAGGTAATCTCACAATTCGGTTGCCCCATCAAACTGGTTAGCGACTAGGGTACACACTTCATTAATTCAGTGATTGCACATCTTCTATCCACCTTTCTAATTATCCATCAAAAATCCTCGCCATACTACCCTCAGGTAAATTGCCAGGCGAAATCCACAAATAAAATTCTAGTAAACGTCCTGACCAAGGTAGTCTCTACTTCGCGTAGTGACCGGGATAACAAGTTGATGGCAACCTTGTGGGCTTACCACACAACCTATAAAACGGCTGTAGAGGCTAGACGCCTTTTTGGTTGACCTATGGAACCGAAGAAATTCTACCTGTAGAGTTCTTTGTTCCTAGCCTGAGGATCCGCACTTCAGGAATGATGAGAAGGAAAGGAGGCATGGACGGAGCATCTAGTTGAACTTGAACACCTCTTGAAAACTCGACTTCTAGCTACCCATGCGCTCATATGTAAGAAAGCACAGCGCAAAAGCTGGTTTGACAAGCATGTCAAGCAACGCAACTTTGAATAGGGAGACTTAGTGCTCTTGTACTCCGTTAAAGGGCAATAAATAGAAAATGAAGTTCAAAGGTCCGGGGCCTTTCAAAGTTCATACCATCAGCTGAACTGGTAATGTCGAACTCGAGACTCTGGAAGGCGAGGGCATAGGCTTCTTCAATGGCAGTCGCATCAAGAAGTACTACCCTCCCCCACGCATCCTCTACATGAACCACCAATGTTAGAACCCCTTGCCAAGGTACGAGTAGCCCACAATCATGGAGATTGATGATGAAAATGAGGAAGCCGTAGAACCTGCTTACCTCTACATCACGGTCACTGCCAAACAGACATGCACTTTCAATGCCTTAATTGATGAGGGAGCAGACTTCAATGTCTTAATCCAGGATCATTGGACCCACATTGGCAAACCACAATTACAGCCCACTACCACCAAACTAAGCCCATATGGGGGCCAATCATACGCACTCCTACGGAAGTGTAGGGCTGCAGTTTCTATCGAGTCTGAGAGCATACCAATGATCTTTTATGTGTTGCCAAACACTAAAGATGCAGGCATGGAGTCACTGCTAGGTCAAACCTTAAAAAGCAAGCTCACTACAATGTCGATTATGAATCGTAGTGTATCCACCTAGCCATTGGCAATGTCCACATAGTAGCAACCTTCAACAAGGGTTGTGCGACTCCTATGAGATCCGCAAAGCCACCGATAGAAACATCTATAGCCAATTCTGAGGAGAGGGGTTATGACTTGTTACAACCCACCAAGCCTCTATGCCAGCAACCCACTAAGGCCAAAGCCAATGCCCATGAACCCCAGTTCAAATGGGTACCTAAACATCAAAGCTTGCCATCGAGGAGCAATCGGCCATGCCTTCGCAAGGCTAAGAACGCAACCTCAAAACCTAGGAGGCCAAGACAAAGCTACAGACAGTGACATACTGTCAAGCCGCAATGGGTTCCTAAGATCCTATTGCAAGCGCAAGGCTATTATGAGGGTAATGCCTGGATATGGATCCCTAAGGCTAAAACAACCAAAGGCACTGATCAAACACCGCCCTCACGCTTAACCATACCCAGTCATACAACGTGTCAAGGCCTAAAGCCTCATAAGCCTCGAGACACCAAGCCCATAGACTCACAAGTGATTATGCCCATGAGGACCGACCAAGTCTATCGGCCTAAATCCCAGCCTGCCACTCCCAAATAAGTACCACGTAGCTCTACCAAGACTCAAGAAGCCACATCCGCAAGTAGCAATGCCCCATTCCGCCATTGTGCAAGAAACCCAACCGCAACCATTTGTTGCCAAACTCTCTAGTTCTATCAAACCCCAACCACCTGCAAGCCTTAGACCCTCCTATGAGCGGAAATCATTATTGGCACTGGCCGCCGTAGATCTAGCCGAAGACACAAGGGATGACGTGAATGCTTTCCTTAGATGCTTAGATGCCACATTCATGTTGCTAGCTCTGAGCTATGACCGCTCGGACTTGGACCTATTGCAAGAGCCCTTAGCAACCGAAGTTTGTACGATGCCCTGTTCATGGGACACATTCAAATTCGCATTCATCAAAGCACCCCACTCAGCTGCAAAGTTGCTTAGCACTGAGATATCTAGAGAGCAAGCTATCAAACTGTGTCTCATTACGTCATACAATAAGTGAGCTACTTTTGCTATCACACTAACCAAGAAATTAAGGAGTTGAAATAGCTTGCTAAATCTGAATCCCCATTCTTATAAAACTGGTATGGTCTTTGATTACAATGGGAACTTGAAGGATGCCAAATAATGACCAACACTGAGCAATGACGCACAATCAAGACATCGGAGTATGACCCAACTTATGTCGCTCCAACCTCGTATAGGGTGTTAACAACTATTTGTGGTTGACCCATGGAAGAGCACATCAAAGGACACCCTTGCCTTGATCGCCTCCTGGCCAAGGAAGAGTTACATATTGCTAGCCGTATCAATTCTAGTGACTTCCTAACGAGTGTCCTTACTTACATCACACACATAGTCAGTCAACCCTTTGATTTGGATCGTGAAGCTTAGTTGGAGTACAATCCAGACTTCTATGCTTGGCTCATGCGAAGGTAAACACTCGACTCCTACGATGAATGCCCTTGGCCCGCTAACCTTCAATCCTAGTAAGGATTCTTCTCAAATCCATAAGGGGAGGGGGTAAGGTAAGTCAAATCAGAACCAATCAAAATCAAGCAAACGCATAAACACATAAGAAAAAAACACACCGCTGTGAAAATCTCAGTCTAGACTTAAACACAAAAAGAAAAGAAACATGTTAACTTGTGATTGAGGAAAAATATCACAAAAATCTTCAAATAAAGTGTGAACTTTTTAAAAGGAAAGTTTATTTTGGAGCTTAAATGTTTTCATTCAACAAACATTAAGTCTTTCTTTTCAGCAAATAATTTGTTTGAAAGCACTAATGGGAATCATGGTTCATGACAGGAATGAAAGATGTCGCAACAAGATCGTGCTCACTGACTCCCTTTCATGGAGGAGGAGAGGACACAGTAGGGCATCAACTTAGAAAATCATGCTTATAATCAGCTGAAATTCTATAGTATCCACAATCCCGAGAATGTGGTAGCCAAGGACTGCAAGGAGAGTGGTGGAAGAGTGTAACCTCTTGAAGTACCTAGAGAAGTTTGCGTAGGAGACTGACCACACAAAGTGTGTGAAATTTCTAAGAATGTACAATCTCGATCAAGAATGCGAAACAGTGATTGTGGGAAGAGGAGAGAATGCTAAACAGGTGCAGGTGCCATTGAACGAATCCTTGGTGGAGAAGGCACTAGGGTTGGAATCTAAGGTAGAGAAGAAACATAAGAGAGATGTGTATGCTATGCTAAAGATGAAGAGGGAGGATGTTTTGACAAAAGATAGCATCAGCATACAGGATATCCTTGATGTTAAAGCCTGCATGCAAGAAAATTTGGTGCAGTCACTCTTCTCCAACTAGCGCTATAACTCCCTCATGCACCGAATCAGTGTGCCTGTGCTGGAGAATGTGGTAGCCCACACCTTGGATGAGGTAGACTGGAATGGCTACGTGCACAAGACTATAGACCAAGCAGCCAAAGCATTAGCCCTGGGCAGCAGACGTGGCAAGTGGAGAGTCCCCAGCCTCTAAAAGTACCGAGAGAAAGAAACCTTCCTCGAAAGCCTCTTTCATAGGATATGGAAGTGTGCTGAAAGCCATCATCTAGGAGGCTGTAAAAGAAGCTCATCAAGGAGAAGAAGGAGAGGATGAGACTCCAGATATGTCACCGATCCACCAAGAGAAAGATCCATCAAGCGCAATAGGATAGAAACTGAGATAGAGAAGGAGGATCATGAGGCTCAATCTAGAAGGAAAAAAGCAAAGAAGCCCAGTAAAAAGACAGCCCAAAAGAAGAAACAAGATGAGGGCAGGAAGAATGAAAAAGAAGATCTAGAGAGAGCCAAAAGGGAATCCCTAAGAGAGGCTGAAGAAAAAGGAAGAGGCAGATGAGGACAGGAAGAATGAAAAAGAAGATCTAGAGAGAGCCAAAAGGGAATCCCTACGAGAGGGAGAAGAAGAAAAAGGAAGAGGCAGAGGAGTTGAAAGAGGAAGCTAGAAAAGCTAAGGAGTCGAAAAAAGAGGCTGAACAGAGGAAGAAGAAAGAGAAGGAAGAAGATGAAAAGCTGGCACAAGAATCAAGGAAAATAGAGGAAGAGAGAGAGAGAGAGAGAAGAGCTGTGGAAAAGGAGGCAGAGTTGAGGAGAAAGAAGGAGGAAGACATGCCCGAAGCAATTCGCCGGTCCATAGAACAACAAAGCCGACTCGATGACCTAGGGGCTTTAAGTCCGCCCAAGGATGAGGGACCTGGCTTAAGCACTCATGTACCCAAAGTCATACCGCCTGTGGTCATCGAAGGCAAGGGCAAGGCTCCCATCCATCCCATCCCGCCCCTCTTGGTGCCCACCAGCAAAGCAACCACTCTCACTCCAAGCATCCCAACCAGTGCCGAAGTAAACAATTTTGTGGCCTAGATGCAGTACTTCATTAATAAGGAACTGGCCCAAGGAAAGAGTGTGGAGACTACGGCCACTACACAAAAAAGACCAGCCATAGATGCCGAGTCTAGGCAGGATCCAAAATGCCAAAAGGTGGAAGCTTCGACCACTCCAATTCCTACTACTACGACACCACTAACAAACCATGATGAATATGTTGCTAAACTGGTCTCTCAGCTAGAGAAGGCAAAGGAGGAAAGAAACATAGCAGTGGCCGAGTTGGAAGTAGAAAAGGAGTCAGTGGCAACCTTCCAGCTTGAAAAGACGAGGCAAATAGCTATGCAACAAAAGGAGATCTGTGATCTAAAACAGGAACTAAAGGTCAAAGATGACAAGGAGGAAAGCTGGCAGCAATGACTTGAAGATGAAAATCAAGAGCTAGTGAAAATGCAAAGAGAACATAAACTTTTAATCATGCAACATGAGGATTTGGTAACAAAAATAGATCTAATCGAATGAGGCATGGAAGAGTTTGCCGCAAGAAAAGAAGAAAGGAAGCAAGAAGAGAAGCAACACCACAAAGAGATGAAAACCATGATCGAATAATTGAGCCATGAAAGAAAAGAGCAATAAAGAATGAGCAGGGAATTGGAAGACCAGGAGCAAAGACTCATGGCCCTGGTACAAAGACAAGGAGAAAGTACGAAGGAGATGAAAAAGAGAGATGAAGAGTGGGCAGACCAAAATGAACGAAGAGTGAAGACTTGGCGCGTCGACTAGCTCTCATGGAAAAAGGGAAAGTCCTAGCGGAAAGCAGAGCAGAGGCAACCCAAATGGGCTTCAATACTCAACAATGAGCTTTCGTAAATACTATGATGGATGCCACTCACATGGAGGAAGGGGAGTCCCTTGAGGTGGTAAAGAAGAAGCTGACCATAGCACACAGAGCTCTACAAGCAGGGCTACACATGCCACCACAACTCGTTGCAGTTGGGTTGAGCCTTGATGAACAACCCAAGTACCTATTGTTGGCTAGCCTAACCCCCTAGGAGATTGACGCATTGGGGTTTGTAGAGGAGGTATAGCAAGAAGATTGCCAAAGGGGTAAAGCTGAACTGCAATTTGACATGGGCAGATTTGAAGAAGAAGTGATCCCACAACCCCCTTCACCCCACTCTGAAAAATAGCAGTAGTCAGTAGACACATCTATGGAAAGAAAAACCGCCCTGAGGGAAAAGAGGAAGAAAATGGTGGAAGAAGCCGGATAGAGATTGAGGGCCAAACCTATGGCACAGTCGTCTGCACTTCTTCCACCATGCCCAGGTACCCTTCCGGCCAGCTTCCATGCGAAACTCATAGTCTGGGAGAGATAAGAAAAAGAGAAACATCCTTTTAACTTCGACTTTCTCCTCCCCAACGGCTTGCGTAGAGTCCTTCCCCTTAAAGTAGTGGAAGAGGTGATCGGCGTTGGAAGCTGGCTAGGCCGACAATGTCTGGAAGAAAAAGAGAAGAATCCCACCCTCTGGGGCACTGAGGATGCGGAGTATTGGCAAAATAAGGTTTTTGAAGTGCCTCAGTCTGTGCTCGGATACGAGTGCCAACCACTGTGGCGGAGATGCATTTGCGACGAAAATATGTTCTCCTGGATGGCTTTTTATAATATCCTCCCCTCTGAGAGAAACAACCCCACCTTCATGGCATATCCTCGTAGGGTAGGAGTAGATTTTGATACAAACACCCATGGTCGCTATGACTTCCCCATCATATATAACCCCCGTACTACTACCTTAGCACAAACCCTCACTTTCACATCAGACATCCTAGATGCTACCATGACCTGTTTCATTGCTGACTTCTCCTCCTATCCTGATAACGCCTTCATTACCATATGCAACTACTTAGGATATTAAAAATCTTACTTAAGTAGGATACAACCCTGACAGAATGTGGTCTCCCCCCACTCTTTTTTTATCCTAGCACCATAGATAGCTACGCAATGACCTACCTAATGATGCAACCAGCCTTCTACCTTCCTTCTGCCTAGCTATTCTTGAGGATATGAGTGACAAAAATTCACCTGTTGTAACCACCCATTCCTCTCCACCACCTCTCTCCATGTCCACTTGAACCTTATGGGTTACATGCAGCACTGGAAATTTTTGAGTCACTCCATTAAATCCCCTTTCCCACCACATTCTGATGATGATAACTAGCATTTAGCTACTACCCAAATCATGTAACTTAGCAAGCAAGCAAAAAAAAAAGGAAAAGAGAAAAGCAAAGAAAAGAAAAGATAAGGCCAAACACAAAGACAGCAAACCAATAACAACGAAAGGAGCACACAACACGTCCAAACACAATTCGCAGCACATAGCTCACAATCACTACACCTAGGGTTCCTCGAGTTAGGCACATCCGGTGGCCTCAGCCTTTTGTCTCCGTTCCTAACCCTCTAGCCCTTTTTGACTCTCCATCAAAAATAGTAACATGCATATTAGCAATATCATCAGTAGCTTTAACTTTGTTTAACAATGAAGTAATAGGTGTAGGCAATCTATATCCATAAATGATTTCAAAAGGTGCTTTCCATGTAGCTGTATGTGGAGTATTATTATATGCAAACTGAAGTAAATCCAAGTGTGTATCCCATGTTTGTGGTTTTGAAATTGTGTATGCACATAAAAGATCCAAGATTGTACTGTTTGTAGCTTCTGTTTATCCATTTGTTTCAGGATGAAATGCAGATGAGAAATCAATCTTTGTTCCTAGATTAGCAAACAAAGTAGTCCAAAAATTATTGCAGAATCTAGAATCACGATCAAAAATAATAACTTTTGGTAAACCATGGTTAGTAAAAACAGTTTTCAGAAACAATTGAGCAGCTTGAGATGCAGTTAACATTTTCTTGCATGGAATGAAATATGCATGTTTGCTAAACCGATCTACAATAGTCCAAATCATATCATGATTAAGTTGAGTGTTAGGCAAACTAGTAATAAAATCCATTGAAATATGTTCCCATGGTCTTTTAGGAATTGGTAAAGGCATTAACAAACCATATTGCTTACCATGGTGTCGCTTGACTCTTTGACAAATTAAACATTCAGATACAAAGTTAGAAACATCAGATTCCATCTGTGGCCAGTAAAATCTTCAACCAATGTACATAAAGTGGAAATAATACCTCTATGGCCTTAATATGGGGGACAATGAATTTCGTGCAACACAAATGATCTAAATGGAATAGTTACACATAATCTTTTCTCATAAAACAGAAATCCGTCAACATAAGACAATGAATCAATTGGAATCCAGTTATTGGCAATTAATTTATTCCAATCAACTTGAAAACTATGGTCTTGATCATAGGTATCTTTCATAGGAATAAGGGAATCAAAAGATATAACAGAAATATTATGAATACTTGGTCTTCTACTCAAGGCATTGGCAACAACATTTTCTTTTTTGGGTTGATATTGGATAAGTGGATGAAAACTTTGAATAAAAGCAGCCCATTTAATATGACAGTCAGAGATTTGTAGCTGACTAAGGAGATGTTTGATACTTTGTTGGTATGTTTTGATCATGAATTCAGATCCCATTAAATAGTGTTTCCATTGTCATAAAGCTTGTACTACATCTAGCAATTCCTTATTATAGGTAGAATACTTAAGTTCAAAGGGTTTGAGTTTGCAGCTAGAGTAGGCTATGGGATGGGAATCTTGCATAAGGACAGCTCCTATTCCAGATCCACTAGCATCAGTGACTACTAGGAAAAAATGGTCTATTAAAGTCAGGGAGTTGCAATTAATACAAGAGCATGTGTTAAGGCATGTTTCAGTAAATCAAAATACTTTTGCTGATTTTCAGACCAATGATACACAATACCTTTCTTTAATAATTTTGTCAAAGGTAATACAAGCAATGAAAATTTTCTCACAAATTTTCTATAAATGCTAGCAAGACCTAAGAAAGAACGTAATTCATGCACATTTTTAGGTATCGGCCAATTCAAAATTGCTTCTATCTTTTTAAGGTCAACTTTAATACCTTCAGATGAAACAGTATGTCCTAAGTATTCAATGTGAGTTTGGAAAATTTCACTCTTTTCAGGATTAGCATATAATTGATTCTCTTTTAGTAATTTGAAAATGAAAGATAAATGTTCATAATGCTCGTTCTCATTCTTATTTTAAACCAATATGTCATCAAAGAAAACAATGACACAATGCTGATGCTTCAAAAATATGTGATTCATCATACGACTGAATGTAGCTGGTGCATTAGTTAAACCAAAAGACATAACAAAGAATTCATAATGTTCAAATTGAGTTCTAAATGCAATTTTAAAAATATCGTATATGTCCAGTCGTACTTGATGGTATCCAGACTTAAGATCTATTTTGCTAAATATTGCAGCCCCTTGTAGTTTATCCATGAGGTCGTCTACCCTAGGAATCGGATATCTATTCTTGACAATGATCTTATTTAGGGCACGATAATCAATGCATATTCTATAGGTATTGTTTTTCTTTTTAACTAATAAGACAGGTGCACCAAATGGAGAACTACTAGGCCTAATGAGTCCTCGGGTTAACAATTCTTCAACTTGAGTTTGAATTTCTTTCTGTTCAATTTGATTATGTCGATAAGGTGCTTTACATGGTGATTGTGAACCTGGAATTAAGTCTATTTTGTGATCTTCAGGACGTGTGGGTGGTAAACCAGGTAGTAAGCCAGCAGCAAAATAATCTTTAAATTGTGAAAGAAATTGTGCGCGCCTAGGACGCATCTTATTTTCCTTAACTTCAACTTCATTCACAAATAGTATTTGCTACCTTTTCTTAACATACATTTAGCCTGTGTATGACTAAGCAATGGAAAATTATCAAGGGTGTGTGTACCATGCAATATGATTTGTTTCCCATTAGAATGAATCCTCATTAAATGCGTGGAATAATCCATATCGGGATTATATTAATGACGCCAAGGCATTCCTAAGATAATGTCACTAGATTGCAGAGACACAACTAAGAAATTTCTACATTCAGCATAATCACCAATTTTAATTTCTAAGTCATGCACTTCTTGTGTTCCATTGTATCTAGTGCCTAGGAATGCAGCCTTGATGCGATAATGAGTGTAAACTGTATGTAAATTTAATTCTTTGACCAATTTTGCAGAAATAAAATCGTGTGTGCTCCCGTCATCATGTAAAATAGTCTTTTCTTTACCATGCACAAGACATTTCATCGTTAATAAAGAATGGGGATTTGGCATACTTGGTAAAGTATCTCAAGTAGTGCCGATATCATCATTGTCTTCCGTGAAATCTAGCATTTCTTCATGGTCTTCATCTTCAGTTACTCTCAAGTAGTGGAACACGTGCAATACGTGCTACCGCCGCCGATTGATGAAAGTTGAAAAGCTTAAGCTTTTCTTAAGCTTTTTAAGCTTATTAAGCTTCAACTAATTGAAATCGTCTTATCTTTTCTTCTGAGAATAAACGACTTGATAAAGGAGCTTGGGAAGTGGTCCTCCGCCACCAGAGAGTGGTCCTTCGCGATCCGACAGCGTAGCAGGGGGTTCTTCACCGCCAGGAACACACTAGTATTGATGGATTGTAGCGAGACTGACTGTAGAGCTCGATCGTTCCAAGAGCTTTGCCTTCGCACGAGATGGTAAGGGATTGGAAGCCCTTGATCTCAACTTTTCTCGGATACCATTGGTGCGTAAATCAAATGCTATATGCGTATGTAGCGAGCGCCGAAAGGTCCCCAAGAACAAAAAAACTCTACTTTAGTTCAAAAAGCAAGAGAGAGGATTTGCACGACATGAAGAAAAGAGACCAATTGGGTACAATCTCCCCACATGCCTTTGTGTGAGCGCTCCACAAAGCATGTATTTAATATTTTATTCATCTCCAAGCTCAAAAATAGCCCAAATTTACAATTAGCATGCTTTAGGTTTTGTGTTTGCTTTTGTCCAAATAAAGAATAAAGCGGTTGGGCGCCCCAAGAGTCATGCTGTGTCCAAATACAATAACCAATAATGAATATTTAAACTGTGTGCCCGTGCGCATACAAAATAATAAATATATGTCAAGCACTTGAATAAATAAGTGCGTCAAAATGAATATTGGTGCCACGCCTAAGACGTGCGCCCATCAAAAGTGATCATTTCTTCTAAATAACTTGAATACACGCTATTGCCCAATGCTTCCCAGTGCCACCACCGCCTGCTCTACACATCAATTGAAGCATTCACAATTGTTAGAAAATAATAAAATTAAACCGACAAAAGTGAATACCTAGAAATCTTCAGCTACAAAATAAATAAATAGGTTCAAACTCTGTCCTAACCTTAATTTAATATGAGTGCGCACTCTAAACTCATAAGCGTCCATTATTTTAAATATGTATTTTGCATAATGACCCGCTATGGAATCACCCACTTGCACATTAAATTAACGTGACGCCCGAAAAGGACAGGCATCCCCATCAACTTTTTGCACAAGGAATCCACCTTGTGTACGAGCCCCGGTAAATAAATATAGTTTTACGAAATCCACCGCAAAACCTCACGAAATCCACCGTGGAATATGCCTCTTGGCATCAAGATAGGTAGTTAGGTGTAATCCTAATTTCTTTCGCTTTTCAATAAGCCATAATATAGCTAAGATTTCTAGATATCTAAGCTAAATCATCCTGATTCAAATGGTCAAGTTTTAGATCACTTTATGAGGAAATTTTTTTCTTTTTATGTCAAATAATTTAATGGATGGATCTTGAGATATTAGTTTTGCAAATTTGCCTTCTAAAATGATAAATGTTTGAAATTTCTACTCAAATGCAAGACAATCTTTTGGCAAGTTGAGAAGTGCTCCTTTTTTTAGTTTTCGTATAAAGTAGACATGATTTTTATTATCCTATAATATATTTTTATATCATCTCATATGCATAGCATCATCCTCAAAATTATTGTGAGAAGTTGGGAAGAATAAGGATTTAAGGTGTAAATAATAGTAATGCCATGTCACACTGGCATAGGTATAAAAGGAGGGGACATGTAATTTTTCTTATCTTTTGACACATTAACACATTATTGTCCTTCTCCTCTTTACCTTGCTCTCAACTTCAATGGCTTCTTACTTCTTTCTGACTTTCTCTCTCCTATTCTAGTATTTCTCTCTCTCTTTCTCACATCTGCACTTCATCTCTCTCTCTTGCAGCCTTCTCTCTCCTCTTTCTCTCTCTCTAGTTCACTTATTGACAATTAGGATAAAAGGGAAACAAGATAAGAATGAAGGGAGAGTAGGGATACACTAGATTTTTCAAATTGCATGTTGCTTGCTTCTTATTTGCCATCTATAGGCCATAATGGGTATTCTTTAGGTTGACCACGGCAGGGTATGAACATGGCTACTTTGGGAACAAAATAAGGTAGATAGAGTTTTCAATTGACTTATATGGCTGAAAACAAGATATTTCAAGTTTGATTTACTATAACCCATTCTCATCATAAATCTCTCCTTTGTGATTAGCATGGTCATGATGCTTTTTGGCTTAAAGCTAAAGGTTTTGGAGGCTTGCTTTTGGGCTAAAGACGAGCATACTTCAAGGTTTCTTTGAACATGATTAGGACTAATTTGGAAAGGCTAAGAGTAGGGAGTTACATGCTAAATTACAATAGCATATTGATGTCCTATTTCTTATTGATGATATATATGTTGTGCTACCTTGAAACAAGGTTGAAATAAGGGACATAGTGGCTTTTTTCGAAGCTTTCTTAAACCATTATTGTGATGCATTGGAAGGCTGATGTTTAGGGACAGAAATAAGAATTTTTCACAACTATAGTACACACAAAAATAAGGCAATACTACTATCATGCACTTTCATCTCAGATATATGTAATGATCTAGAGGACTAAACTAATGATTTCATGGGTCTACTATTATGAATGCAAAGCTTGATGCATGAAGGTGAAAGAAAGGTTTTTGTTTACGGTGGGCTAAGGTTCTAAAGCAATCCAAAACATGGTTTTTTCTATTTATGTGAGTTGATTAGCAATCCAGAATTTGGTTTTTTCTATTTATGTGAGCTGATTAGCAATCCAGAATCTGGTTTTTTCTATTTATGTGAGTTGATTATATATTGGGCTATTATTGTGAATGATCAAACACATTCTTGAACCATAGATGCTATGTATGATGTCTTAATTTACACACGATGGGTTATTTTTGTTTGGAAGCAAAAATTTATGCATTATAAGGCATCTATGGATTTGATTCGAGAGAATGTCTCCCTATATCTGAATCTATATTTGGTTTGGAAGCAAAAATTTATGCATTATAAGGCATCTATGGATTTGATTCGAGAATACGTCTCCCTATCTAAATCTTAAAACCCTTTTTCTTTCTCTTCATCTCCCATCATCAAAAGCTTCTCTCCTTGTCTTGAATTCTTCTTACCTAAGTCCCTATGGCTTTTGCTCATACACAAAAGATCCCCCAACAACATGAAGTTGTGACAACCTATCATTTGGCAAGTCTTGCAAAGTCTTAAGGACACCAAGGATCCTTAAATGTCAATAAACAAAAATAGACATCACATCAAAAATCATAAAAAGTCAATGCTACAACTCTTTAATAGTTTTGAAAACTTTTATATTCCTAGTGTACAAGAGATGGAGGTGCTTAGGTATGCATAATCACAAAAGGGATGATGTACCAACGTGGATTACCGAGGGACTCGTAATCTTACCTCTTGTTTTGCAATCTAGTCATCCCATAAGGCAACAAAATCGATGTATTTAAAAGAAGATACAAGTTGGCTCCCAAAGTTATACAAGATTTTTGTTACTAAGAACCAAGGTTATGAGCTTGTTAGTTCTTGGATGTTAGAAATTTGATCCACACTTGGAGGGTGAGACAGTTTGCTTGTGCAAGGGCACAAAAATGAAATCGTGCTTGAAATCATTTCGAACAACTAGAGAAATATGAGAAGCTTTGATATTCACCTATGGATTTGATATCACAAAGTTTCAACTCACACCCGTCGTGTCATACAAATCTTAGCATTGTATCAACTAGGAGAAATGCAAAACCAATCCTCGCGGAGAATAGAGAAACCTAGTATCCCAAGAACCTAAAACCAAATGTTCAAGGTGTAAGCACATTAAGATGGCTGGCAAACTGGGTGAGCTCAACAAATTCAGTCACCAATTTTTCACACTCTTATCAATCCTTCACTGATGCCAAATGATGGCTTCAAGCCCTACAAACACTTGATGTCATGCCCCTTACGGCCAAGAGTGCTAAGTGACCATCCAGTAAACACTGTTCATAGTAGTATTTTGACATCAAATCATAATACACTAATTGTGTCACACATGTCCAACTAACTCCAGTTACACTTGGGCAATTTCTTGGACCTTGAGCAATGGAAGCAAACCATTGCCTGAGCATATGCCCTTATACAAAATGATAACAAAAAGAAAACGAGCTTCAAATAGCTTCTTTCTTCTGTACATAAACTCAAACTGCCTGCAAATCAACAGATTTCATTGATGATCTATAAGGTGTTCATGTATTTGCAATGGAGAACGTGCAAAAGGCAAGTATAACAGGTCACATATTGCCTACTATCTTAAGCATGCGTGCCAAACCACAGCATTGTCAATATCAAAGTGGGAAGAAAACCTAAAGTAAAACAATTGTTCACAGACTGCTACCAACAACCAAAAGCAGAAAACAGTAATACTAATCACCTTAACATGAACATGGACCAGTGCAAAAATAAGTTATGGCTTCATTGAGCCCCTTTCTGAACTCCTACATGATTGTGGACCTTACTCTTCAGCACAGCAACATTACATAAGATACACTTGGTTGAAGAGATTGTTGTTCTTTAGTCACAGATCACAATGTTTCTTGTTCAAAAAATTGAAAAAAGAGCCACAAAGCACTTCAAGCATTGAGCAATTACATCACACATAGAAACTCAGGGAATCGAATTATCTCAGAATGGATGAAATAAAAAGTAAAGCCACACTCCAAAATGTTATCAAAAGATGCAGCCATGCCTGGAACTTTAGTTCCAGAAACAAACATAGCAAAACATTGGAAAGAAAGAGTAAAAATGCCATATGGCAATGTTTTCAAATTGCCTGTCAAGATTATTCAGAACTCACACACATGGATACATGTCTTTGTAAGAGGGGGATAAAAGCTCCATATTTATCAGTTCCACACAGAGGCAGCAAACAGGGGTTTCGACCGCCATCCCAAGAGAAGACGATTGCTCCTTTCATCTAGTTTGAAACCATCTCTGTAGAGACCAAGAAGAAGTTTTGCCTGAGATAGGTTATGGGAAGATAATGGCAGCGATTTAAAACCCACAGAGCGCACAAGAGAACACCAGTTGTAAGTTGTGAAGTCTGTTCCATGATCCAAAGGAGTACATGCTCTACTCCAAGATGCCACAGCACTGTTGATTCGAGGTGCCAGGAAGACCTTCTCAACCAGCATGCGTGCCACAATCTCAGTGGAGAGGCATGCCTCCAAGGAATCACAAATTGCAGAGTAGTGATGTAAGGCCTCAAAAAAATAAGATGCAACTGCAGTGGAACTGCACCCAAGCTCCTCTTCAACAAGAGTAAGGATGATGGGAGACAGTTTGCGCATTCCCCGAAGGAAAGAAGAAACTGATGTTGCAGTTTTATGTGGCATATGAGGAAGATGGAGCATACAGTTAACAACAAGAGCCTCTCCTTTTGTGAGCTTCAGTGTAGAAACAGTAAACTCTTCCTCGTTGTCAACCTTTAGTGGGCAAAATGTGAAAGAAAGATTCAGGGAAGATGCAAACTCTGTTAATCGTCTACCTGTTTCCTGTACTGCAGCCAGGCCACGCTCTGCATGGGGCCTGCATAAAGCCGTGATACGCAGTTGTGGTGGACCTCCCTTACGCAGAACCAAAGCCTGCATGAATGCAGGCCACTGAATGCCTTCCATAATTTCAAAATCCACAATATGCACTCGTTTCTCTCCTTCGATAGCCTCCAGAATTGCTTGGTTCGCAGTAAAATGGCCAAACTTGATGTAAGGGGAAATCTCATGAAGGATCTGGAAAGCTGCTAAAACTTCACTTTGAGGCCCAATCTTTGTAGCACGTTTAAGCATATGACCACCCTCTATTCGACATTGCAAGCCATCAGAAAAATAAGCAGCAACTCTTTGCATTGTGCTGCCTGAGCAAGACACCAACTCCTTGAGCCGAACCAATATCACGGATGCTAGATCCATGTCCTGCGCAGCCACTGCTTCTGCACCTGCAATCAAAAGATGTACAAGGCAGATTTCATTATAGTCACTCTCAGCTTTTATACCTGTATGCTGAGAGTCAAGAAGAGAGGTTAATCCAGATCCCCTCATCTTGCCAAAATGTGTTTCGACATTATCTTTGATACTGATTGGTCCAGGAGTCTGTGGTACAAAGCTATCCCATGATTTGTTTCTGAAATCCCCTGCACAGCTGAAACTTGGATTACTGACTAGTTTATGTTGCCAACTCTCATCTGAATCCTTCTTCGAATCCTCTTTTTTCGAGCTGAAAGAACTTGTGCCAGCCTCTGGGCTTAGGCCATCAGGTACAACAAGCGGAGGCTGACTTCTGCTCCCATATGTGAACTCTGAATGAGCCTTAATGAGGTGTGGCTGGTTCTTAACTACAGTTGGCAATGCTTCACCAAGAAGCTCAGCTTCCTGGCTGTGTGGACGATAGGAGAATATTTCTTCAAGACCATCATAAATCTTCTGGCATCTACCCCAGAGTTCGCCCTCTGGCAATGAAGGTTTTGGCACCACTATTCTGCTCTCAACAGTCGGGCTGTCAATACAGTTGGTCAATTCTCGAGCCCTCGCTACTTCAAGCTCTTTTCTTTCAATCTGGATCCCTGCAACATGCTGTAAAGTTTCAGATGCCTTCTCAAAATGAGTACCATCATGAAGGTGCTGTAATGTGTCTTGACTTGAAAATGGGACTTCAAGTGAGTCAGCAAGCCATGTTCTTAAAGTGTCATTTCCAGATTCCATTGTATTACTGTCATCAAACATGAAGTCTAACAATTGATCCAAGTGTGCACTTTCTGATGATCCGACAACTGAACTATCACTGGTGGATGCACGCGTACTTAAAGTGCTCTTTAATGATGAGCTGTTACAAGGGTCAGCATCTGCAAAACTTTGCAAAGAACAGCTCTGGACAAGGTGGTTCACTGAGTGTACACTTGCTTCCAAGGGGAAATGCATCTGTTTGGCATCATTCGTAAGATGGACACTTTTGCTCAATGAATTGTTGTAGAGAATTGATGCAGAATTTGAAAAAACAGGTTCAGTGACTTTTGAAGCTTGGGCCACAGGGCCATTCAGATAAGATCCACTTTCCCTCTTAGCCACTTTGTTTGCTGTGTTAGCTTGCCTGAAGTAGGGGTGATATGAGAGTCTAACAGGAGAAACTGAAGGCTTCTTCTTAACTTTAAGCACTAACTGCTGTGAAGCTTCCCACGAGAGAGTACCATGCGGAGGGCTTCCCTGAGAACTTGTTCCACTGAAAGTCTCAGAGCATGGGGAAGGAGATTTAACAGTGGGTTGTGTTAAACCCACTTGAGGTTCTAAGGCCTGAAGAAAAGCTGGTTGCCATGAACTTTCCTTAAGATCAGTTGACCTGTAATGAAGACTTGAATCTGTATAATCAAATAAAAATGATGAGTGTGAAGGAAGCTCATTCATTAAGACCTCCATCCCGACCAAAATGGCTGCTTAAGGTACCACAGACTTCCTGCATATACATAATAAACATAAAAAGAAACATGGTAAGGTTGAGGCCCATATTTACAACAACATATTCAGTTGGTAAAATTAGAAGAAAATCCTAACCATTGTAGAAAGAAAAAAACACAAAATCTACCTGTCCAAGATTAGATCAGTCCAGGCATGCACTTGTAAACTCAAATCCTTGCTGAAACCAAATGGATTGCTGCAAAAACGCCAGCATTCGAGTACATGTTTTGTACATAAAACATTTACAAGCTTCAATTGTACGTGAATGAAAGGTATGTACGTTCAAACATATGCCCTTGACAATTGAGGTATCACGAGATCATTCAATCTTCATCATCTATTGCAACTTGCATCTTAAAATAGAGTCAAACAAAGATAAAAATTTAAGTTTTCAGCAAAAAACTATTTAGTTTGTATCTGTGCAAACTGATAGCCATCAGACATCAAGAGTCAAGAGTTCCTAAATACAATGACACATGTAGTAAACTTACTCAGGAAGAGTCTTTCCCTGCGCTGGCATACTCAGGCCGGCTCCACGATGGCACCTTTGAGGGTTATTCTTCGAAGTAAAAACAGAGCAATTTATACGGCTTGTGCAGGTAAGGGTAACATTGAGACCCAAATATGTCGCAAGTGCCATTTGGGCAGGTGTTAAGCCAGTTGACACAGCAAACTCTCGCAAGCTTAGAAGCAAGCTTGCATGTACTATATTTCAGTCGATCAAAAGGAGTCAGAATAGATTTGATTGCAACGGAGGGACCTGCTCCTGATACTCACGTGAATTACATGAAGTAACTGTTGAGGCCCATTTTTAGGTGGTAAATGTTTGCAGTAGACAGGTCAGGGTGCTCATTAGCTACGACATCGACAGTAGGTTTGATGTAACCTAATTTGGACTGTTTCCTGAGAAAATGGATCTGTTCCCTCGCAAAATGGCTTTGTTTCAGAGACACTAGAGTGGCTAGCATAGCTGAATTAGTGAATGCTAGCTCGAATTTAGCCTTCATACAAGCCATTCTCGTTATAGAAGCACAAACAAGGTGACCTAAATCAGAGCAGGAAAAGCCACAACAAAAAGGCACACACAGAGAGACAGACCGAGAGAGAGAGAGAGAGAGAGAGAGAGAGAGAGAGGCATACCTGCAGGAAGAGGAGACAGAGGACAGGGAAGATTGATGCGAAGTAGAGGAGGACAAGGAAAGAGGGGAAATTGCAGAAGAGCTTGGAACAGGAGGAGGAGGAGGAGAGGCGGAGCGAGGGGCGTGCCGTTAGTCAGGGACGGCCGCATCGACGGGTATCTGGAAGGGCGCCATGACGAAGGGCAGGGTGAGCATGATGGAGCAGAAGAAGGGGAGGGAAGAAGGGGGGAGAGGAGGCGGGACAGGGGAGGCGATCAGAGGGAGGTCTTGGTCGTCAAGGGGCTGCTGGCGATGGGGGCAGGGCATGGCAGGGGGGAAGGGAGGAGGGCGGGGTGATAGTCTGTCATGGAGGTGGATCCATGGAGGTATCAATCCATGGGGGACGGGGAGGAGGGGAGGGCACGGCACTTCTACTGGGAGCATTCCATGGCTTCGGCCTTCGGGTCAGCGCGCTGTGTTCTGTGAGAAAAGAGAGAGAGAGAGGTGAAGGGGAAAAGAAAGCAGACAGGGTCCTGGAGGGAGAGCGAGAAAGGGCAGTGGGGCCCGCCTGGTGGGCACCGAGAGAGAGAGTCGGAGACGCCCCCATTGTGGACCCCGCAAGCCCTGGCCGGCCATTCACACAGCCGGCTCTACAGCCCCGGTGGCCCACCGGTTTCCACGTGCGGGGCCCGCATCCCACATGCACACTCACTCACGCGTGCTTCCCCCCGCCCCTCTTTTTCTTTTTCCCCCTCTCTCTCTTTTCTCCTCGTGCATCCACCCGGCCCCCTCTTTAATGAACATATAAGTTCCCCAAGTAAGAAAGTCTACAGAGCTGCACGCCAAAAATTTGAGACTCTCACGGTGACTCACCTTGTTATTTACACCTTGCCACCTCGTCTACTCTAGAGTCTAGACCCTCCCCCCATTTTCAACACGATTGGCTTTGACTCTCTCCCTTCCCCATCATATCCATGTATGATGTATGATGTGTGTCATGCAAGTGGCCCCCGGCTCTCCAAAGAGGTATGCTCATTAATACCGAGTCGTTTTTTCTTATAACATTCAGCCTCTGCCCAAAGAAGAGCAAGGGGGAGCAAGAGAGAGTTAAAGAGACCAAATGGCTTAGCACATAGGGGACAAAGCCACTCCCACCACCGAAGGTGAAACTAAGAGCTCGCGAGCATACGCCATATTGGCAAGGGTTCCCTCCTTAAATATGTGTTGATTCCACTGTTGGCTACAACAACTCAAGGGAGTGTCCATGGGCATAAACAAGCCCATGTTCCAAATGAATCCTCTAAGTCGCACTACAAGCAAAGGTTCTACCGCACACCTTTTCATATGTTGCCACAGCAACCTAAGAGGCACACATGCACAAGCTATGATGGAGAGAGTATGATATTGAGATACACACACAAAGGCAAGGGGGAGAGAGAGAGAGAGAGAGAGAAGGAAGGGGGGGGGGGGGGGCGGGGGCGATGGCTTATGAGGAGCAACCAGGGCCCCTTTCCACCTTACATCCACATGCCACCACTACAACCTAAGAGGCACATGTGATCAAGCAAAAAAAGAGTTAGAGAACTCCCTACCCCCCCCCCCCCAACAAACACACACACACACACACACACACAAAGAGGTGTAGCCAAAGCCCCTTTCCACCTAGCGCTAGCAAAGTGGATCTAGAATATAGAAGGAAGCTTACACCTTCCCCCTTTGGATTGTGGTCACATCAATAGGCAAATATTTAACAGTTTGTAATGTTGACACAACAAAAACATAATGATCTGGGCTTCGGTTGTTCATATACCAAATCAAAGAGAATGCCCCTTAGATGTGTGCTATAAAAGCTTGGCGTGCTTATGTGACACTCTTATCGCTTTGGAACCCCTAGAATATTAAGGTGTGACCATTGCTTTGAAGCACCAACACCCCATTATACCAAGGGCTATGAGATTCTTAAGAGATTAAATAGTGATCTCTCTTCTAATTTTCCTAATACTTCTACATTTTTGCAAGTATTTTGGCTTCCTTGAGAAAATTACACATGCCATAATAGCTAACTAATGATGAAATACTACATTCCCTATGCATACATGTAATGATATGAGAGACTAGAGCTTTGCGAGAGAGAGAGAGAGAGAGAGAGAGAGAGAGAGAGAGAGAGAGAGAGAGAGGTCCAAAGTTGAGAGCTATGACTAATCTCTCATCACAAGTGCGTGATTGGCATGACAAATCACCATGAATTAAACCTATCATTAAAATGTATTGCTAGAACCTTCAATCACCAAATAAATATTGATATGATAACCATTGTGGAACTAGAAGAAATAGTTGAAATTTTAGTCTAATTGAAGGTTGTACGTCCTCGAACAAAATGATTGCAATTAATAACATCATCTAGATGTTCATCAAATTTCAACTTTTTAAACTATCACTCAAAAGAAAGCCATCGCCTACTCAATAAGATGTAAAATGAGAGAAGATAACATGTTGGAAGAGCAGAGACATGTGGATACTCATGCTAATTGGTAGGGATGCATTTAGCATTTACTTTTCAGTTACATTTCAATCATGGGTCTTGTAGTAACTCTCCAAATCACTCATTATATAGTAGGCATGTATTGTAGTGAGAAAGCTAGGATTGTTTTTCTTTAATTGCACAAAATGTGCATAAAGTTGTACTAAAATGAATAATAAATATTTATATCACCATAGGTGAGTTATAAGAGCTTTCTAAGGAGCTTGGCTACCAACTTGTAAGTGTGCTCTCTCTTTGCAAGCTTGGCCATAATAGCAATAGCTTTAGACACTACCTTGATGGAAAAATTAATAGGACTACTCGGGTACTTCTTTTCTTAGCATATAAAATTTTTAGTCCTAGTAAGCCACACCTTCCTAATGTCCCAAAGTTTTCTCAATTCTCCATTTAGGTCTCCTTCATCATTGCAAAGAACTTGCTTCCAACTCATGCAGCCATGCAATTCCACTACTTTCATCAACTTCATGGGCTTGAACTTGAAAGCTTTAGCCTCTTTGCAACCCTAGAGAACATGAGCAAGATCCAATCACTACCCCCATAGTAGAGGACATTCATTAAAAGAGAGGGTAGCATGCCAAGCATACTCAAGCCACTTTCTCCATATACAAAAAGTACCCAAAGTGTCAAAATTCCTCTGGCAATCCGTTGCCTCAAGTATCCAAGTATTATTCGGCCTCCTCAAGGTCACTTCTTTTCTTGAGAAATCCTAAAGGCTTGCCTTCTCCATTAACCCATTATTTCAAGAAACCTATATCCCCTATAACTTGTGAAGCGGACTAATTATATTTTACCATTTCAATGAATCTCTACAACCAAAGAGCCTTGGCAGCATTTAGATTAAAATTGAACTCTCAATTCATTAACTACCTTGAAACTCAAGCTTTCTACATCCTAAACATCTATAGAATGGTGGACACCTTTGTTATGCACATCATAATAAAGCTTTAATTGTATTATGATGGGATTAAACCCATCCATAAAAGTAACTCTCAATAAAGCTTCAATTGTACTATGATGTGATTAAACCCATCCTTAAAAACAACTCTCAAAATCCATATAACTTGTGTTGGAGAGGTATCTTCTTTGGCATCATCATTATTAGCCCATCATCACCCTGTAATAATAGCCTTCCAAGCACTACTCAAATATTGAGCAACTTCTAAAGCCTTAATTCGTCTTTTAGCCCCTTGTTAGATACGCTCAATGCCCCACCCTTGTAAGATGCCACCAATGGTCCATGGTGCTCTAAGTTGTAAGGCCCCCATTATGAGTAGAACCCATGTGTGAGCACGGACATTGGGAGGGTCTTGACTTGTATGTCAAATGAGGTCTATGTGATCGAATGGCAAAAAGGTGACCTTTGTGGATCTAGCCTTTGGGTTAGATAGAGTAGTTATGTTGGTAACAACTTAAGGCACAATGCATTGAGTTGCGGGGTGTTGGAGTTATCAAGGGCTCCTATTTTGGGGTTCGGGGATCACAAAAGTGGCCCCTGGCTTGGGGTTCTCAAAGGGGCCAACGTCCCCCCTAATAGGGGTCCTAGGGCAACGGTCCTAGCCTGACGATAAAGCGAATATTCCTTTTGGAATATTCCCTAGTTAACTAGGGAAGGTTCATAATATGGTTGGACTTGTTGACCGGACTATCTTCCTAGGCTATAAAAGGAAGACCCCCCTAAAGTTGTCATAAAATCTATCTTTCACCCAGTCCAACTACCCTAAGCTCTTCGCCTATCATCTATCTAGATCACCATCTAAGCTTCACAATGGAAGCACACAAGTGGACAGAACCATCTTTGTATCAATTCATTCGAAATTAAAGCAATATATGTTCTTCTCATATTTGATGTGTGCTCTCTACTCCTTGCTCAAATTCAGTTGGCTGTGCCGTGTAATTTCTACAACCCTATGCAAAACAATATCTTGCCAAGAGAGTCTAGCCTACTTGCATCCTAGAATCGGTGGCATTTGAATCTTGTGATTCATAATGGTTATCTAAGGTTGCTCTACACCTAGCCTCTTCAATAGATTGAAATCAAATCCCCATGCCTTTTGCTAGATGGGCTCTTCACCAGCACACCCTCCCTCTTTGGAGTAGTAAGTTACTCTCAAGACATAGAGCATGATACATCCCTTTGTTATTGAACAATGGCAAAAACTTCCTAAACAACTTTTCAATAAGACCAATTTTCCTTGGTAAAAGGGAAAAGAGAACTTGCAAAGATTCATGAGGATTGACATGTCCTTAATAGGAACATGCTTGCCAACCAATCATGACCTCAGCATAGCTATCACCTTGACCTTGGGTTCAAATTTGTCACGAGAATCTCCAATTCACAATAATCCCCACTTCCATATGGCATCATGAATATCTAAATACAACAAACTTCTTAATGTCCTTAAAATTATATAGTTGCAACTATAAGGGGCTCCATCTAGGCCAGTATACTTGCACAAGTTATTACAATGCTTAAGTTTCGTGAGAATTGACCATAGAGTGAGAAAGGTAAGCAAACTCTATAGGGTCTATTACAACAAATTCTAGTCTACAATTATGACGTTTAAATTATCATTAACAAACATTTGAGCACATAAAGTGCTTCCATCTGGGAGAGGTAACCCCTTTGTCATGTCTTGTTGGACCCTCCTTTCAACATGACCAAGCAAAGGTTGAATGACCAATGTAAATAGAAGAGGGGCTAATGGGTTATCCTCGATTCACTAACCTCTTTATATTACAAGATCATGTGTGGTAGCCATTACTAGGTATAAGTGCAAAGGCATTACTAAATACGATTGATATCATCATGCAAAAATTGCTTTCAAACTTGGAGAAATCCAAGACATTGATGATAAATTCCTAGGTTATCCTATCATAGACCTTATCTAAGTCCATCTTGACAAGTAAATAATTCCCCCACCTCCTTCTCCAAAGCATTGATCAACACCAACAACCTAGTTAAAATAGCAACTTGGATGTTCCTATTGTATATCAAACCATATTGTTTTCTTGCGCCAAATGGAAAGAATGAATTTAGCCCAAAAGGAGATCATTTTGGTCAATATTATAAGAAACATTAAGCATAGTAACTAGCTACCATTAGTTTGACTTACATTTTTCTAGGTCTTTAGGGATAAGCTTAATAACCCCCCTAATTTGTAGACTATTTGCATAATCCCTATCTGACTATACCTATTTAGCATGCTATAGAGGTCCTTCTCACAAGCATCCCACCATTTCACATATTTAGGAGGAAAACCATCTAGACGAAAGGGCTTTCCCTCTTCATCTCCCTTGGTGAAAACTCTACCTCATGAGAGCAATGCCTTTATCCACCCATGGACATGCATTTTTAGGGACTTCTAGAGCCTCTATTAATAGTCTTCATTCACAATATGTCAATGATTGATGCAAGATGTCTATGAAAGACTTTAGCAACGTCTTCTTCATCTATGACAATTCTTTCATCAATATCCATAATTAAAGCCAACATTCTCTCTTAAATGTGGCCTATAGAGTAATGAAATAAGACATGTTCAGGGCCTTGCCCTCTTAATCCCATTTCTCCATTAGTTGAACCTTAATACCTAAAACTCTATCCTCCTCCCAATTTTTAAGGTGACCTTCAATTTCCTACAACAACTAAAGTAAAATGCCATTGCCAAAAGAGAGAAGAAGAGCATCAATAACATGGCCTCAACATGTCCACTTAGCCTAAAACAAGATCATGCTACCTCTACCCCATAGCATCCTTATTACACCCATATTGCTTGGATACAACGGGGACTCCTCTCATGCATTCCTTTAATTGCTTGATATTGGGGTTTGTTCCCACTACATGATTAGACCATACATGTTTCACTTTATTCACATAATCTCTTTGGTCCACAAATGTGACATTTAGCTTAAAGGTGGGAGGAACCTTACAAAACCTCCTTAAACATAGAATTTTAAAGTGTTGAAATTGGGGAGTGGTTTGAATAAGAATCACCTCCATTACCTTGTACATTGAATCCATCACCCTTCATCCTCACACATACTAATGATCTAATCTCATAGCTCTCCATGTGTCATGGGGTGCTTATTGTGCTATGTGAAGAAAGCACATCTTACTTCCCAAATAAATTGGTCACTTCAATCAATTGTTGATTCATGTAGAGATTTCCCTAAGCTTCCTTCTCACTTCTATTCATGCAACATATACCATGAGATCTATCACATTTACTCTTCATCATGTTCCAATCATTGATTAGCTCAATGTTGTCCATCCAAACCTAAGCATAACTTAGTCCAACTAGCTCAATAATTCTTATTTTACCATGTGCAATGAAGAAAGTTGAATACAATACCACATTTTTAATTATTTCCATAAGGGTGGAGAGAGAGGGGGGAAGGAAATGGGGCAAGAGAAAGGGCAAAGGGCAAAGGGGAGAGAGAGAGAGAGAGAGAGAGAGAGAGAGAGAGAGAGAGAGAGAGAGAGAGAGAGAGAGAGAGAGAGAGAGAGAGAGAGAGAGAGAGAGAGAGAGAGAGAGAGAGAGAGAGAGAGAGAGAGAGAGAGAGAGAGAAGAGTATAGTAGTTTTTTATCATCCACTGAAGGCCAAATTATGACCCATGGGACCTTTCTAGATATACAATGATTCTCCTTCCCCATGGTAGGAAAGGGGTAGCCACGGTGAAAGAACGATCTATGCAGCATGGTTCTCCCGAAAGCATAACATGCGGGTGATGAGAGCCCCTAACTTCGATATAGAAGTAGTGGTCAAAATTTGGTGAAGTGGCCCCTATAAAGGGATATCAAAGTCAGCCCGTATGTGTGCATATGTTGGGCACGTCATAATCATGTGCTCCTCTGATTCTACACTATGTAGTCCACATAGCTTGCATAACCTCATCTCTCTTGCCTGTCCACTCCATGCACCTGTCTCTATCAATAAAGTGTGTGATCGAGTTCGAAGTCGTGCAAGACTCTGTCTAAATACCACTGAGAGCGGGTTGGCTATGTATGGTTGCATGTGTGCCTCTGCCTGCATGTAGGATTTCCAACATGAAGGATAGATATGCATACTATAATAAGCAAGTTTGCCATTTGCTCCCTTGCTTTGATGTTTTGCTTGATACGCTTGTAAGAGGTCTGATTGAAATGTGTCCATGCATATATCTTAGGATGCCATATCTAGATATCTATCCACTCCCCACCCTTTGAACCATTTTTGCATATCCAACACCCATCCTATTGAAAGCACTTTACTTTTCCACGTTTTCTGTAGGCGTGTGCTAGCATCCCATGCCCGTTTGGGGAGCCTACTGTCATTCATTTGACATACTCAGGTGGCATATCTCAGTACTCGGATCATAGCATGTACCTCAATTGGCTGATGGCCAGTTTCCAAAAGCATAAGTACATATGATGTGGTGCTTTTGATGCCTAAATGTCTACGAATAAAAGCTTTTTGCAACTTCTCAATGTTGTTCCATGCAGATGAGGAGATGCTCCCCCCCCACACTTCCACTCTATATAATACCGTCTATAGAACATACGCATAAAAAATCATACAACGTATTTTCTAGCATTTAGTATTTGTACAATTGCATTCATTTTCAAAGTGCTTATACTTGCTTTTCCCTGTTGCTAATCACCGCTCCACACATGTATGCCATATGTGGTCTACAGGTATCTCAATCCCCAAGTATTTGAAAGTAGATACTACCTCTATAGACTCTCCCGCATAATGTACTTTTGGTGGGGTCTTTGATTTCTTGGTGTGCGCAACCATTAGTTTTCTTTTTGATACATTCACCGTCAAACCACTATCTTGACAAAACCATTCAAGAATCCCCATGAATTGTTGCATACATTCCCCATTATATGTAAAGAAGACCACATCATCTGCATAAAGTAGGAGCAAGATGGCAAGCATACCAATATGCAGGCTTTTGGCTTCCTCTTCATTCATAGCTGTGAGAAGTATTTCCTCTAGCTTATCAATGCATAAACCAAATAATGTAGGGGAGAGCGGGCAACCTTGTTTGACTCCCATATTACTCTCAAATACTTGTGACAACCCATTGCGACCTGTGAGGCGGCACACCACTCGTTGATATATCTTGTAAATTCCCATGCATAAATCATTTGGGACCCCCTAATTCTTACATTCGTTGCCATAGGCTAACTCTTGGTATGGTGTCAAAAGGCTTCTTAAAATCCACAAAATAGCAATATGAGGTTGCTCCCTCAAGCCGACTCTCATCCATAAGTACACGTAAAGTAACCAAATGGTCTATGGTGTTATGACCAGGGCGAAAACATGCTTGTCCATGAGAGAGAGAGAGAGAGAGAAAGAGAGAGAGAGAGAGAGAGAGAGAGAGAGAGAGAGAGAGAGAGAGAGAGAGAGAGAGAGAGAGAGAGAGAGAAGTCTACAATTTCATGTATGGGAAATTGCACATGCAACATATGCAAAAGGAGTATCAAGACAGAAGCACATGGAAAACTTCAATGCATATTTCTCCTCTGTACTGAGTGAAACTATAGTTGAGTGGAAAATAACAATGAATGGTAGTAAAAGAAAGTGTAGCAATGAATCAAAATTTTTACTATATGAACCTAAAGACATAGTTGATGGCCAAGGATGTTTTCAACCCATATGCTCTCATAAGTATCAATGGTGAGAGGATGGTGATTTGGACACGATTGTTGATTTTCTATATATAGTAGAGTAGAAGAGATTTCCAGGTAGAAACCACCAACCAAGAGTCCTAAAATGCTCAACTAGTAGGGCTTTAACAAAGAGAGAAGAGGCCAAGAGTCAATTGTTGTGTGAAACTCAAGTTCATCGCAACCAACCACCTCTAGACCTCCTTAAGACCTAGTCTCCATCAAGTCATTTTTCTCCCTCACAGGCTCCTTAAGTAGATTACAATCCTATTCTTTTTATAAAACCCACAATTAGAACTAAATCTTTATTTCTAGTTAGAAACATATAAGATTGGTCACCCCAATCGTCCATTAACCTAGGCATTAAAATGATAGGAATTCACAATCAATGGAAAATCTATGAAACTTATTTATTGAGAAGATTCTATGCACACCAATGTGATATATGTTTTTCCACAATCAATGCTTGTCACATGGCTTTGGTGGCTTTTTAGTACTTGTTCATCTACAAGTAAGCATTACAAAATTTATTTCACAACAAGTGTCTCATGTAAATAGACACAAGTGATATTTGGTCCCATTCATACTTATCCTAGTCATAGGAACAAAATTTCATTTGTGTGCAAACTCTATCCTAAAATTGTTACCATGCCAAGGCAAGGTGATGCTTCTCATATGTTCTTGAATCTTTGCAACCAAAGTCTATACCATTTGATTTTCATTAGCTCAATCATATGCAACCACACCATCTCTAAGGTGTGAACAATACTTTTGATTTAGCACATAAGTATGCTGAGTCTTCCTTTTCTCCAAGCGAACTTTTTTGAGCAATATGAGGAAATTGAGCAACTCGTGGCAAAGCACATGAGATAAATTAGGGAAAAGGCTAGTGATTGTAGGGCAAAGCCATGAGATTTAGCTTTGTAGCATCTTTGACAATGGTAACAAGGACACCTACAAGTAGTTTACTCTCGACTTGGCAACCCATGTGCAAAGTGTCTTTAGGATAATTTTTTGACCCAACAATTTGACATAGCCTTTTGCACATCTAAGGCATTATACTTGGAGATTAGGTATATTATGGGTCAAATCATAGTGATCACAAAAGACACTACCCCAACCTTCTTACAACAACCACAATTTGAATAGAGGATGCAATTAGTGCATCAACACTTACTACAAAAAGGAAAAATAGAAGTAGAGGACACAACATAAAAATACCCATGAACAATGGAGCAAAGCAATGAAGATTTGGCAAATAGTCTACAAACCTTGGATATGCAACCAAAGTTTAAAAAAAATCAATAGTTTACTGAAAAATGGGATGCATTATAGAGGTAGAAAGTAGTGATTCTCTATTTCCAATACTAGAAGTTCTCGAGAAGAATGGAAATTGTGAATTTCTTTTGTCATTCATAGATGTAATATGTGATGGGGTAACAAGCAATTAGATCTCGATTTGCAAGTATTGATTAGGAGAAAAAGACATTCAATAATTGACTAGAGAGAATTCACATATATAGTAATGCCCTTTGGCTATGCAATGGTCCATCCTCTTTCCAAAGAACAATGCTAGTCATTTTTGTAGAGTTTCTTTGCAAATTCTAAGAAATATTTATAAATGATTTCACTATTTATTCAACCATGCCAATACACCTAGAGTGCATCTAGACTATGTTTGAAATATGCAAGGAAGACGGAGTTTGCCTAAATTTCCATAAGTGCATCTTTGGAGGATTCAAAGGAATGTTTTTGCAACACTTACTTTCCAAGCATGGGATGCACATGGTAAAAGACAAAATAAAGGCAATCTAGAAGCCCATTCTATGAGCTCATAAAGAAAGATGTCAAATTTGAAGTTACACTTCAATATTGTTCACAAGCCAAGAAAAACACATAGTGGAGAAAATTTCTTATAAAGAGAATACCATATGAAACTAATCATGAACTTTACACCACTGTGGGATCCACCGTGTATGTTTCCCCTTTGCATGGTGGGCACTTTGGAAAAATCCCTGAGTGTGCTTCACTCCCCTTCCTCCCTTTTCTACCCTATCACTTGTCCTCTAGCTGTGATGTTAAAGAATGTCTTTAGTGATAAGATTTGGTTGAACCTTATGCAACAAGTGCTTGAGTCCCAAGGTCTTTGGGAACTAGTTATTGGGTTAGATCTTATGCTGAAATCTTGACTTGCCCATTTTGATCTAGAATGAAGTGCATTTTTGAACTTAGTCATCTTAGAAGGCTCTTCCAATGCAAGGGACTCCAGTGAATCTACTATTGGATGAGTATGTGTAATATCTCATCTCTAGCTTATCAAAGGGAAATCGCTGTGCTCAGGGAGAAAGCCAGCACTAAGGAGGCAGAAGAACTAAGAGCGCTGAAGGTAGATTAGATTCAAAATATGATCACCTTTGGAGATAGTATTTAAAAACTGGATTGAGTTTATCCATGGTGTGGTGAAGGAATTAATGCAAAATATGGTTGTCTTTGGAATTGGATCGATTTTATCCATGGTTGCCTTTGGAGATAGTATTTAATAATTGGATCAAGTTTATCCATGGTGTGGTGAAGGAACTAATGCAATTATTGAGCATTAAGCACATGAGAAATCTACCACATACTATACACGATGGAATTACTAGGAATAAAGCTCCAATAAAACACTAAAATACTCACTAAGTTGGAACATACATAGTTTGGTGGGATACACATCTATATAACCTAGTCATACAAAATGGTGTATAAGGTCGAAAACTCCTTTTGAAATATTTGAGATCCAAATACCCATCTCAAAAGTAGTTAAATAATAAAATTTGTACCCCTTTCCCACTCTCAAGAAGAGCTTGGAACACTTTTCAAAATTGGAAGAAATCAAAAGGCATGCTCTCTAAAGCTAGGAAGTAGCTTAGGAGGCATGGCAAGTAGATGGAAAAAGGAACTTTAGTAAATGATATATGGTTATGATGTATAAATCCAAGATGTCATTGAATCTAAAGATTTATTGGGTTGGCTCATATAAGTTGTAGAAGCAAAGCTCACTCCAAGGGTGTACTTTAGCTTGAGGATCTCAAGGGCTTGATGATACCTCAATTAGTGAATGGATCCAAGCTTAAGATATACAATCTACCAAATCCAAAAAGCATGAAAAAAAGAGCCACCCAAATGTAAGACATGCCATGGAATGAAGTGCAATTTGTGCAAGTGCATCCCATCATAACACCACTCGATGCATGTAAATTAATAAAATATCCAAGTGTACTTAATGTCTCTTTTGTCATACTAACCTCTTAATCACTATGAACCTTAAAAATCCCACCAACTCCCTTTATATCATTTTCTATCTCAAGGTCCGCCTCAATTTAGCTCACACATAGTCCTAGTTTCATCTTTCACACCTTTGTTTCCATTCTATTCCCCCCACTTGGAGCTCTTTACCGGACATAGAACAAAACAGGAAGGCCGATTTTAGGAAGCCTCCAAGTGGTCGAATGCACAAGCTATCGCACTGTGCAAACTTCACTCGCCAAGGAGCATGTGGGCATATCATAGCCAGGGAGGCCATGCCAATGCGGTCTCCGTACATAGATATTGCTGCAAGTTGTGTGTAGTGGGAAGGAGCATGAATATGGCAAGCAATGGAGAACCAGCTCATCAACTATGAGCAAGGGAGTAGGTGGTGCATCTAGTATTTGCTCAGCCCCCATGAGGAGTGCCCTTGTGATGAGAAGCAATGCAAGTACTGTTGCTAGAGTGGGTAGCAAGTGGACCAAAGTATTTGTCAAGTGAGCAGTGAATGATGACAGCCAGTGCATGGCCATCACTATATCTAGGTCCAGTTGTCCAAGAAATGCATGGCTTTGACTAATCTAACCAACTAGAGCAATACATCTGCAGGCATTCAAAATAATACATGCATATCTAAAGCCCAATAGAGCAAAATATAAACTTTTTGATATTAATTTCATATAAGATGTAGCATGACATGCTGACTAGGCTTGTGGTTGACACTATTAGGATGAAGATGATGATGATGATGATGAGTTGCCAAAGTTGACCCAACCAGAAGTGGAATAAGAATAGTGTCTCGCTCACTGTGGCCCACCATGGCTAGTGCCTAAATAAGAGGCTTGATGCAATGGAGGTGAAGATCAACATTAGCATGGCCATGATGCCATAGTTGACCTTCTTGTAGCCCATCAGCTTATCATCCCATGTCTCGGCTTGTTCCAAAGCCCTCAAAACCTAGAGGTGAAGATCGACATCAACATGGCCATGATACCATAGTCAACCTTCTTGTAGCCTAGCTTATCATCCTATGCCTTGGCTTGGTCCAAAGCCCTCAGAACCTAGAGCTGTTGTGGTGGTTGCTGTGCCATGATACTCTCTATTAGTCGGTAGTTGTCCCTTGGTTGCAATGAAAACATAACCTAATCAATACTCATCCAAAAAGGATGAAAAACCAAGTTTCCACTAGCTTGAACAATAAAGAAAGATTGAAGGCATAAGGCAATGGTGGAAGCAACAAAGCTTTGAAAATAAGCTACTTCTTATCCTTCTCTCTCTCTCTTTCTCTCTCTCTCTCTCTCTCTCTCTCTTTCTCTCTCTCTCTCTCTCTCTCTCTCCCTCGAAGCCCTACTTCTTACCCTTCTCTCTCTGGCTTATCCGGTGATGAACAACAATGAATGATGGCACAACAAAGCATATAGGCTCATTACCTGCTCTCTCTAGCTTATGTAGAGATGATGATTGTTGAGATCACAAGCTCAACACATGCGGACATTAATGATGGACAGCCTGGTTAGATGGGTTCACACGTCTACACTTAGCACGTCGGTGTTCATTATGACTCTCACATGGCCACTGACTCATTACTTATTATATTCAGGTTGTTACATCTATTTACAGCTGGCATAGTTATAGCGCCAGTTGACTATGTAGTCGGTTATGCATTATTTGACTTAGTAGGCCACTTTCCTTTATGTTGTATCTTATCTATACTTTGTGTACATTGAAAAGTGTGTGGAAGAAGAAGAAGAAACTAGCAAGAAAACGTTTTGGCCTCCATCTCTCTTCTTGTCTCTTGAGTGAGCTTCTCCTTGTGCATTTTGTGTGTGTTCGGCGCAGCATCTTGAGCAAGTCCCCCCACCATGCGATTCTTGACATGGTATCAGAGCTGCACCATTGATTGAGGCTGGTTTTGAAGGCTAAAGCGAAGGAGAGGAGCCAAGGATTCGAGCAAGCAAGCAACGGGTAAGAAGCTCTTCCATTCTCTACTTCTTCTCTTAGAAAGTGCCTGTGGAGGCACCCAAAGCAGGGCATAGCAAAAATCTCAGATTGCAGTGAGATTTGGTGTGCGTGAAGAGCGCTGTGTATTCTACAGATAGGCCTTTTAGGACTTTCCCACTGCTATTTTGGCCATACGAGGTCATTTCAAGCCCCGTTTTAGACTCGCAAGGTTGCGGACAGCAGTTCGAGAGACCCTGCAATTTCAGTTGTGTCTGCCGTATACAAGTGCACAGGTTACAGATTTCAGATTTGTAAGTTTAAAGGTGTTTATCAGTGAATAGACACAAGGTTTATCTACAAACTGGTTGCAGATTACATGTATTGTTGAGTAGACAATGAAAAAGGCTGTCTGGTGTATTACTATGCACTACAAGTCGAGGGTTGCAGAAGATTTGCTTGCTGTTTGGTATTAGTTTTGTGATAATGGCAGAGAACAGTGAAAACCCCATCATTGAGAAGCTCGACAAGAATAACTACCCTTCATGGAAGTTCCGTGTCACGAACTTCCTTATTGGAAAAGGCCTCTACGAGTTTGTTTCAGGTGAAGAAAAGGAGCCAGAGGTGAGTGATCCTCCAACTGCAGAAGAGACAAAGGCACGGAAGGAATGGAATGCAAAAGACAAAATGGTCGTGTATTGGCTATCTGTAGTAATTGACAATAATATGCTGGGACATATTAGAAATGCAGAGAATTCATATGCAGCTTGGACCATACTTGAAAGTATGTTTTTCGTAAATACAAAGGCACAAAAGATTCAACTCAAGCAAGAGTTGAATACATTGAAGAAAGGGAAGATGTCTATCAATGAGTATGCACTGAAGGTAAGGAGCATTGCAGATGCCTTGGCAGCGATTGATGCAATGCCCGATGAGGTCAGAAAGCCATTTCCAGATTTCGATGAGTTGGTCTCCCTTATGATCACTGAAGAGATCAACATGCAGAGTGAGACATCTGAAAAAAGTGGTGAAAAGGTCTAAGCTTTCTACTCGAGTTCAGGAAGGGGACGTGGTAGGTTCTCTTCAAAAGGTCGTGGTACAGGACGTGGTAGTGACAACCAGCAAAACAGATTGAATCAGCAATTTGGCGATATGCAGGTTTCAGGAGGTTGTGGTAACTTTAAAGGTAGGGGGAGCTTTAGAGGAAGAGGTGGATGGCAGAACAGAGGTTCTAACAACTCTGGTATTGTGTGTCACTACTGTGGCAAAACAGGTCATATTGCAGCCTAATGTTATGCTAAGAAAGATGATATTCGCAGTGGTAAGTTGCAGCAAGGAAACTATGCATCACGACAAAATGAAGACAAAAATGAACATCTGTTTGTTATGCAGCATATGTTGAATGTTGTTATAGGAAAGGGAACACATGATGATGTTTGGTATGTTGATTCAGGTGCATCCAATCATATGACCAGCCATGTAGAATGGTTTGGAGAGATACAAGATTTACAAAATACAGGTTATGTGCAGATGGGTGATGATTCATGCCACCCAATTTCACACATTGGAAAAGTTCCCTTGTCCTTGCATGATGGTAAGACAAAGAGTCTTTCAAATGTATTACATGTGCCATCTATTACAAAGAACTTGGTGTCAATCGGTTAAATGGTAGAGCAAGGACTGCAAGTTAGATTTAATGCAAAGGGCTGCTTTGTAGAAGACTTCAATGACAAGTGCAGGTTGGTTGCAAAGGGAAGTAGAGTTGGACGTATGTTTACTTTGGATGCTGGAATTCCTACTATGAATGCTGCTATGTATGCTAAAGGAAAAGGTGTTGTTGCAGATATTGAAATTTGGCACAAACGCATTGGACATGCAAATGTACAAAGGCTGAAATTAATGCAGTCCAAAGGGTTGGTTACAGGTTTGCCTACATTTAGAGTTGCAGAATTTCATAAGGTATGAGAAGCATGTCAGTTTGGCAAGCATGCAAGACAACCCTTTTCACATGACAGAGATGTAAGCAGAAATATCCTTGATGTTGTGCATACAGATATTTGGGGGCCTACACAAAATGTATCTCTTGGAGGCAGTCCATACTTTGTCATATTCATTGATGATTGTTCTAGAAAGCTACGGGTATATTTTATGAAGGAAAAGAGTGAAGCGTTTGAGCACTTTAGAACTTTCAAGGCTGCAGTTGAAAGAGAAACATGCTTGAAAGTAAAGTGCTTGAGGTCAGATGGAGGGGGAGAGTACCTCTTGAATGAGTTCAGTGATTTTCTGAGGTCTCATGGGATAAAGAGACATTTCACATGCAGGTATACCCCACAGCAAAATGGTGTTGCAGAAAGAAAAAGCAGGCATATTGCAGAAGTTGCACGGGCATTAATGGCTGAAAAGAATATGCCCAAGCAGTTTTGGTCTGAGGCTATCCGTACTGCTGTCTACATTATGAATAGAACTCCCACAGCTGCAGTTCATGGGATGACTCCTGAATAATGCTTTACTAGCAAGAAGCCTGATGTATCGCACTTGAAGGTATTTGACTGTATTGCACATGTTCATGTGCCTGATGAGCTACGGAAGAAGCTTGATCCAAAGGTAGAAAAATGTGTCTTTATTGGATACTCTTTAGAGCAGAAAGGGTATCGCTATTATAACCCTGTCACATATAAGTTCAGAGTGAGTAGGGATGTCATCTTTGATGAAATGAGTAGTTGGTATGCATCTAGTGGTGATACATTAGACGATGATGATGATCATGACACTCATGTGCAGGCTGAAAAGTAAAAATGACGGACTCTTAGTGAACCAGAGGCATCATCTGGTAGTCCTTGGTTTGGGAGACTAAGGAGTAGCTCTATATCTTCAGGTGCATCTAGTAGTACTACAGGTAAAGACAAAGGAAAGAATAAAGTGTCAGATGGCGTTGATGTAGTTCTTGATGGAGACTCCAGTGGCTCAAAGAGCTTGGATGACGAGCTTGGTATTCCTTCTGTTAGGACACCAGGTGTACAGAGAGCTTATAGTAATGTAAAGGCTCCATTGAGTGATCCGGTGGTACGCAGATCTAGCAGGGCCAGATACCCTGTTAAAAGATTTGGTTTTGAAGGTTATATAGCTCACCATTATGCTTATATGGTGAAACTAGTTGAGGATGTTGAGCCCACTTGTTTTGAGGATGCTGTTGGTCATAATCATTGGGATACATCAATGGATGAGGAGATGGCTGCATTAGAGGCCAATAAGACTTGGGATCTAGTATCATTGCCGAAGGGCAAGAAAGCTATTGGATGTAAGTGGGTTTATAAGATTAAGCACAATGCAGATGGTTCTGTTAGTAGGTACAAAGTTAGATTGGTTGCAAAAGGCTATGCCCAGACATATGGCGTAGATTATGAAGAAACCTTTAGTCCAGTTGCTAGGATGGGAACTGTCAGATGTGTGATTGCTTTGGCAGCAGCCAAAGGTTGGAGGTTGCAACAAATGGATGTGAAGAATGCCTTCTTGCATGGTGATTTGTAAAAAGAAGTGTATATGGATCAGCCAGTAGGTTATGAAGATTTAGAGCGTCCCACGTATGTGTGCAGGTTGAAGAAGGCGCTCTATGGACTCAAGCAAGTACCTAGAGCATGGTCTGACAAGATTGGAGAGTATCTTGTCAATATTGGCTTTTATGTTTCTGATGCTGATCACTCACTTTATGTGAAAAAGGGAGATGTAGGTTTGGTCATCATAGTCATCTATGTGGATGACTTGATTATTACAGGTGATGGTGATAGTGGAATTGTTGAAGTCAAGGACTTTTTGAAGAACAAGTTTGAGATGAAGGATTTAGGTAAGCTAAGGTACTTCCTTGGCATTGAGGTGATCAGATGTGATGATGGTATATGGCTGTCCCAAAGACAGTATGGCTTGGATATGTTGTCCAAGTATGGTATGACGGCATGAAAACCACTTTCAATCCCGTTGGAGCAGAATGTAAAGTTGAGTGCTGATGTTGGGGATGAGATAGAAGACCCTACTATGTTTAAGAGGATAGTGGGGAGTTTGATCTACATGACCATTACAAGGCTAGACTTGAGCTACGCTGTTGGTCTTGTGAGTTAGTTTATGCAAGTACCTAGAAAGCCACATTTGGATGCAGTCAGAACACATATTGAGATATATGAAGTCCACATTACATTATGGACTTTTCTATGAGGCAGGTACAGATGTACAGGTGTTTGGATACACAGATGCATATTGGTCTGGTAGTATGTCTGATAGAAGATCTATTAGTGGATACATGTTCTCTCTTGGTAGTGCAGCAGTTACTTGGAGCAGCAAAAAGCAATCTACAGTTGCTTTGTCGAGTACAGAGGCTGAGTAGACAACATGAGCAGTATACAGTTGGCTAGGAACCCTGTGTTCCATGCTAGGACAAAACATATTGAGGTACACTACCACTTTGTGAGAGAGAAGGTACTAGCAGGTGAGATTGACTTGGTGTATGTCAGCACACAGGATCAGATAGCTGACATCTTCATGAAGGCATTGGGTACAGAGAAGCTTCAAAAGTTTCGAAGCTTACTTGGAGTTGCAGAGATGCAGTTGAGCTTGAGGGGGAGTGTTGAGATGACAAGCTCAACACATGCGGACATTAATGATGGACTGCCTGGTTAGATGGGTCCACACGTCTACACTTAGCACATCGGTGGTCATTATGACTCTCACATGGCCACTGACTCATTACTTATTATATTCAGGTTGTTACACCTATTTACAGCTGGCATAGTTATAGCGCCAGTCGACTAGTGTAGTTGGTTATGCATTGTTTGACTTAGTAGGCCACTTTCCTTTATGTTGTATCTGATCTATACTTTGTGTACATTGAAAAGTGTGTGGAACAAGAAGAAGAAACCAGCAAGAAAACGTTTTGGCCTCCATCTCTCTTCTTGTCTCTTGAGTGAGCTTCTCCTTGTGCATTCTGTGTGTGTTCGGCAGAGCATCTTGAGCAAGTCCCCCCACCACGCGATTCTTGACAATGATCATCAATGGCTCGCAAAACATGTAGTCTGTAGTATCATATCACATATGTAGATGGAAACATTTCCATTGAAGTGTGTGCATGTGTGTGTAGAGAGAGAGAGAGAGAGAGAGAGAGAGAGAGAGAGAGAGAGAGAGAGAGAGAATACTTCCCTCCTACCATCGCCTTCCCAATAACTTGAAATGAGCACATCATAGTTTCAGAGATATAGAGAGGAGAGGATTCATGAATACTTACCTTCTACTCTTGCAACAAGGTTGTAGAAAATGGGAGCTCTTCATACCCAACATGAGCACTACCAAAATAGGACCTACATGCGCTAGGGAAAAGGATACATATCTAGCTCGCGAGGAGTTAAAGAGAATGTGAGCCTATCATGTCATTATATCCCCCTCCACAAGTACCACAGTGTAGTCATTGAAGATCTAAAGATTTCAGTTGGATAGCATTGATTGGGACTCCATTGATTAATTATAGGGATTATACAAGTTATCACAAGCTTACTACATAGAAAATTTTAGCCATTGCACTCCTTATAGTAGGAGAGACAAATGTATTCACGTATAAAAGGCATTTTGATTTGATTTGGGCTTAATTTTAGTCATCTACAGGTGTTATAGGTTATCTTAGATTGGTTATAGGTCTTACACAGAGTATTTCACTCAAACAGTAAATTGAGACCACTTTTGGGGGAATTTTTACTTGGCTACATGTTTCACGAAGTAATTTAGAGAATTTCCAAGACCTATATAGGGTATTGCACATTGTATTCAGCTCCTATATGTCATATACAGGGTACCATAGGGTTGGGAGACTTAATTTGGACTTAGGGGAGGTGGATACACTAAAACAATGCTTTTATAGGGTGTAGGATTGTTCTATACAATAGTGAAAGAATATTTTCAAAATATTTTATTTTGATTCTATAATTGCATGTTATAGGTTATCCTAAATAGCTATTTGTTGGCTTCATTTTCCATCAAAAAGTTATTGATTCCGATATCAGAGTGAAAAGTTATAGCCATTTTCATATTAGGGGGTCTATTAGGATTGCAAGTGCACTAGTGAATAGAAATGGCTAGAAACAAGGGAAAGAATAAGCCTAATGATGATGTTCAACAACAAATTAAGGAAGCACATGAGGCAATTCTTGAGGCACATCATGATAATGAATATTCTCAAGAATATGGCACATATAGTGCTCTTAATACCGCTCTTTGTAACCATGAGACTAGACATTCCATTAGACACATGGAATTAGTTTCTAAATTGGATCAGGTGGTTGAATAGTTGGTTTGATCCAATATAAAACCAAGGAAGTCATGGAGCACATGGCCCAATCTATCAAGGATTCCTTGGAGAAGTTTGCTTCTTCCACTAGAGATTCTTTGGACAATTTAGTGCTTAAATCTCTATGCTTGTGGCGGGACAAATGACATATAAAGAGAGTAGAGATAAACAATCCTTTTAGGCAACAAATAATAATCCTCAACCAAGTATCATTAGGAAGAAGGGGACACCACACAACACTTATGAGTTTGGAGAGACTTCTTTTAGGGCTGATGAGCCTATTTTGAGCATTCATGGGTCAAATCCTCCTTAAACCACTAGAAGCCAGCCACCTCTTCCTCCACATGCAGGTTTCAAACCAAATAACATAGGAGTGCCTTTAATATTTCAAACTCTAATGTTAGCTACATGGATTTGTAACCCCAAGTGACTAATGGATAGCAAGACTTTGTTGAGAGGGAACTTTGTGATAAGATTGTGTTAACCAAATATAGTGGTAATTCATCATCACCGTTTAATTTGGAGGAGTAGACTTCAAAATTAGAGTCCTACTTTGACATTTTCACTAGGTCAGATGACCAAAAGATTCACTTTGCTACACTTCACCTTGAGGGCTTTGCTCATAGATGGTGGGGGTACATAAAGAGGGAAAATCAACAAGTAGATAGTTGGGAGGAATTCAAAGCTAAGATGGCTCAAGTATTTGTCTCTCTCATTGAGAAAGAAGAGCTAGCTAGAAGATGGTATCGGTTGGACCAAAGAAGCCTATTAGTTAGAGAGTATACAAATCAATTTTTGAATCTTACCATGTACATAGAGAGTGTGAGCGATGATGCAAAGTTGCATAATTATATCTATGGTTTGGAGCCTAATTTGTTAGTTGATGTTATGGCCCAAAAACTTGCCACACTATTCCAAGCCATTGAGCTAGCAGAAAGGTATGCTTGTAAGTATAGGAAGGACATTCCTATGCAAGCTTCTTTTGGATAGCAAAGGGTTGTTGCTAAATAGGGCAACTTTAGTGGCAATTATGGAGGATCTCATACTTCATTTAGTAGTCCCAAAGTCCCTATACATACCCTACTTTCAATGGTTCAAGACATCAAAGTGCTTTAAAGTCAGCAATCATCCAAAAAGTGGAGCCTAAGCAAGGTAACAATAGATCTCGAAATAATTCAACAAACAATGGCAAGTTCATACCTATGGATCTTTTCAAGGAAAGAAAAGAAAAGGTTCTACGTTTCAAATGTGGTAAAAAATATATGGCTAATCATACATCCAAGTGTACTTACAAGAATGCCAAGGCTAAGAATAATGATATAATAGTGCTTGAGAATGTGAATGATGAGGCTATTGATGAACCAACAATGAGTGCACAAGCTGAATTTGAAGAGTATGATGAGGATCGTCATCTTCATCAGTCTTATGAGGTTGTGGATGGATTTCCATTTGACCTTGGTGGGCATATTCCTTTTGATCCTAGTGGGACAGATTTACCTCTTACTGCCACTACCCTTTGTTCTATTTCATGGATGCTTGGATAGGTTCAAAGAACCCTAATACACTTCATATAAAGGGTATTATTCATGGAAAGGATGAGTTTATCTTGATAGACAGTGGCACTATACATAGTTTTGTGAATATGTCAATTGTGGACAAGTTACATTGTTTTCCCACTGATTTACAACAACTTACAAGAGTACAAGAAGCCAAAGGTGAAGAGAAAGTCAGCACTCAAATGTGCACACAAGGTCCTATACAGTTAGCTGTAAATTATGAGGTAAAAATGAACCTAATTACTTTGGAAATGGGACCCATAAATATTGTGCTTGGGTGTGATTGACTAATGACTTTATGGAAAATTACTACGGATTTCTTGCAGTTGTACATGGAGTTTGTCATTGATGGTGGGTAGCCTATCCATCTACAGGGAATCCCTAGTAAATTTGATTTTCAGCTAATCACCATTAAACAATTCAAGAAGAAGTACAAGAGGCAATCATAGATTTTTGTTTTACACCTAAATAAAGAGGTATAAGATTAGTCCAAGAATTTAGTTGAGCATCCAGCTTTAAAAGCTCTACTTGAGGAGTACATGGACTTGTTTGAAGTACCTACTTCATTACCTCCTAAGAGAGTAGTGGATCACCCTATAGATATGGAGTCTCATTCAAAGCCAGCCAATAAGTCACCCTATAGATTGTCTAAATGCAAGCATGAAGAAGTAGCCAAACAAATCAAAGAGCTCTTATAGATGGGGTTCATTGACCTTAGTTTTTCACCTAATGCATCTTCGGTCTTGTTAGTGAAGAAGAAATATGGATCCTTCAGGATGTGTATTGACTACAGGGATCTAAATTGATCATAGTGAAGAATAGGTATCCAATTCCTAGAGTTGATGATTTGCTTGATGAGCTCAAGGGGGCTAGATTCTTTACCAAGATTGACTTGAGGTTCGGATATCATGAGATCCATATGCGAGAGGGTGATGAAGTTAAAAGTATATAAATATAAGCTTTCATGATTAAAAAGTAAGTAAACATGTATAATATAAACAAATTCCATGAGAAGCTACAAGATTTGAAATGTCTAACTTTTGTGTGAGAGTTAGGAGATCATTCGCTCGAGCTAGAAAACTTCAATGGTGAAGTATTTAGTAATAAATTTACCTAAAATTTGAAGATGTAATCACATCTGTATGGACTACCTTCAAAATGCATTCTCTTGATACAAAGGACAAAACCACTAATAGGTTTGAGGTGTATTTGGAGCTCTATAGTATGCATGTGGAAGGAGAAAGTTTTGAACTTCAACCAACTATAGGGAAGGAGATGGCTCGATCTTTGCAACACAAGCATGGGAGAGTAAGAGAGGAGGAGAAAAGAAGAAAAGGAAGTTCTCTCTCTTCAGTGCCACTTGGTTTGGATCATGCATCAATTATACAAGGTGGATATTAGTGCCGCAATTGACTTGCAAGGGGGTTGGAGAAAAAGGAAGATGTTGATGCTTCTTTGATTGAAGGATTCACTACTATCTTTGACCTTATCAAATGCATGTCTTTGAATAGTAGCCTTCATGCTACGTCTCAAAGCATTAAGGTTTTCAAATGAATCAAAGAACTACCAAAGCAATACAATGGTTACATTGCCTTTGCACTACCCCCTTTTGGTAGTAGACAAGTCATGTATGGAATGAATCAACAAAATAATTGCCATCCATGGATAGAATATGTGACTTCTAATTGTGAGATTTTTAATGATATGGTTAGTAGATGCTCAAGATATTTGAGATGTGTTAATACCGACTATTCTTTTTATGCAAGAATGTGTACTTCTACTTGTAAGTTATTAATATTGTGAGGTGCAATGCACACTTGGAAGGAAACACATCTAGCACTAGCCCAAGTATGCAAGAAAATTTGAATATCAAATCTAGAGGCATGCTTCTCATTCATGATGTCTTGTCCATGAAATAATTTTAATGATCAAGACTTAACGCATACATCTAGCTCATGAAGTTGTTACTATAGCATTCTTAATCATAGCACTCTTTCCTTGAACTAACCTTTTGTTGTCATTAAGATGTGCATGTGTCTCTCAAATTATGGGAATGAATGCGTTGTTGTGTTAATGGAGGGACCATGTGTCACTCACACTATGAAATATGTGTTCATTTTCCATATACTGTTTAGTTTTTATTTTCTACTCAGAATGGTTGCTAAAAAAAAGGGATTCCTTGGTATGTTGGGGGTTAAAGGATGCGTGTGCCTAGCCACATACATTTATCATGTACTTACTACCCACACACCTATATACTACAAGTGGTGGCCATCCATCATTCTCACTTTATTCTTTATTCTTACTATGATAATAGAATAAGGGAAGGTAGGTCACACATTGTGATTGTTGGAGTTACACACACGGTCTTGCTCCAACCTCCATAGCCCTTGCTTGCTTCTTCCACTTGTGCTCTCATTCTTACTCATCCCTTCCACCTTTCAACTAGTATCAGAGTAGGTATTCTGGGAGCCTCATCAACCTTTACTTCAACCTAGGAAGAGAGCTTTATTCATAGCTTTCATGGCAACCACTCATTGAGGTACACATCAGTCCTATTGCTCTTGGATCAACTCCACACCTTCCAACCATTGATAAGGACCTTCCCCAAGATTGTTTGAGGCCCCCCCAAGTGATCCTTGAGCTTCATAGTAGTTAGCAAAGGCCATAGCAATAGCCCCGCAAGTTGCGGTGCAAATTTAAGGCAATTTCCTACTCCTCTTGCCTCAGCCATTGTCTCTTGTAGCACTTGTTGCTCATTGCATGGCATATGGGGGTTCTATTCGGCACTCCATCTTGAGCATCGTTGAAGAGGTATTTCTCAACCATTGCTTCATAGTTCATGGGAAATTGGTGTTGACTATTTGAGATAGAAAATATTCGATTGCTTCATGCTCCACTGATCCTTATGGGGCAAGTTTGTGATGCTTGGATGATGTATTGATGCTCAAGAAAGATTCTTGGATCACTTAGAGCTTGTCTAGCTCAAAATTTGGAAGGTTCTTTATTGTAATACCCTATGTGTAGCAAGCATACATAGTGAATGCTTATTTATTTGATGTATTTGATGTCTACATGCTACTCAAGGATGTTGTATGTACTTACAAATTCTTTTGCCACTACTGATGTACATGCTTGGATATGCTCTTATTGAGCTTTGAGATTTGATCTTGAGCTTGAATATTTACATACTTGCAATGGCTACTTGCTTTGGAGCTTTATTGGTTACAATATTGGTTGCTTATGTTATGCTTATACTCCCAAATGTAAATTTGATGCCTCTTGGGTTCCTAGATGTTATAATACTTATGTCTTGATCTTGCATTGCTCTTTGCCATTTTGGATTTTGTTTCAGTGGGAATATCTTGACATTTCATTATAGAGCTTGATTTACTAGAGACAACGAGAGTCTCTTGCCTATGTGTTTAGTTGGTTTTGGCATACACGGCCCTTACTGACATTGATGATTGTGGGCTGATTTATCTATGATGTACACAATACTTTTCTTAGATGGGTTTGTCAGCTTTAGTTGCTTACTTGGTTATGTACTTGAGCTTCATTGTTCACATGTAGTGAGCTAGTTTCAGATTGGTGAATCTCTATTGCTTTTGGAGATCTCTTATGCAAGTTGGCTTTGTACATATGACTCTTTTACTTGGGTTTGCATCTATGTACACATCTTTGGGTCTCTGAGAGTATTTGGTATGTTGGTAGTTTATGATGATCTTCCACATGTATCTCTTTGGCATCATTGTCTTGGACATATATCCTTAAAAGAAATGAAAGCCTTGACTCATTTGTAGTATCTCCTGCCCTTGGATTTTTCATGTTTTGATTAATGTGATAATTGTTTATATGGCAAGTGGGCTCATAACATGCATAAGAAGTCTGGCAATATACGCACGGGTGAGCCCTTGGCTCTATTTCACTTGGATCTTTGTGGTCCCATGCCTCCTTAGTCTTTGGGTGGTGCAAGTTATTTCATTACATTCATCAACAATTACTCACATAAAGTCTAGACCTATCCCATAAAGCAAAAGTTAGAAGTTTTTCCTATGTTTTAATGCTTTCTTGCTATGGTTGAGATTTTGTTTTGGGCATTGACTGAAATGCCTACGATGTGATAATGGGGGTGAATATGTTTTTAAGACATTTGACCATTTTTGTGATGAGAGGGGTATTAAATGTCAATTGACTGCCCCTTACAACCCACCCCAAAATGGTGTTGCAAAGCACATAAATATGACTCTTCAAGAAAGAGTTCATAGTATGCTTAGTTTGGCAGACTTACCACATACATTTTGGATTTAGGCCATTACATTGTTGTTCACTTGATTAATAGATCTCAATGCACTACTCTTGGTGGTAGAGTTTGAGAGGGGGTATGGTTTAGAAAAACATCCTCATACGGCCATTTGTGAGTCTTTGGATGTGAGGCATTTTTCCAAAGAAAAACACAACAAGTTGGATCCAAAGCCCATCATAATGCATCTTTCTTGGATATGATGATATAGATGAGATGCGATATTTCCTTTGGGATCCATAGGCTTAGAAGGCTATCCACATCCATGCCATTGTATTTCATGAGGACAAGATGCATAAGTAACCAAAGCTAGTGGTTGAGGTATGTAGGGTGATCTTTTAAGAGGAGCCTCCTATTACTATATAGTTAGCCCCATCTAGACAACTTGTAGCTATATTGATAATGCCTATGATCTACCTATTCTGCATGTGTTGGACAGAGAGGACGAGATGTATATGCCTCACAGCTTGTTTTGAGATAATGTATTAGAGCGGAGAGGATAAAAATCTTGAGCTAAGATTTGTCTTATTTACACGGTGGTAGTTTGGAACCGGTGGGAGCCGGTTTTGGGGGGTGCACCCCATATGTATTTTACTTTTTATAATACTAATTGTTTTTGTATAATAATAAGTGAAAAGCAATCCCATCTTTTGTTCATGCCATGCTGTATGGTAGGCCATCTGCACCATATCCTCTAGGTCGCAGGTTCAATATCTAGCTAATCAAGGGTTCATACATTTCAGATTTGGGTATAGTTTTTTTTATTTTTATCATTTGATGCATTTCTTGATAGTATTTTCATGCTAAGTGTTGCCGGTGCACGATTCGTACGTGACCAACACGTTGCGGTTTGTGGGAGAATATGACAAACATAACCCCAATTTATTTATCTTGATCTGTATCAAAGCCTCAAGTCCTCGTGATCGTTATAAGGTCTCTATGCATTATGTTGGTGTCATAGATTCTAGTGAACCCCTTACTTATTATGAGGAGGCTATGTGTAGAGGTGATAGTTAGAGTCCTGGGAGAGGACCATGTAGTCTTAGTTTGATTCACTACATAAGAATCATATGTGGGATTTAGTTCCATTGCTTGCGAAGTGGAAAACATGTATTACCATGCAAGTGGGTGTATAAGTTAAAGAGCATCCCTGGTCACCCTAAGCCAACATAGAAAGCATGTTTGGTTGCTAAGGATTTTAAATAAGAAAAGATAGTTGACTATGAGATATTCTCCCTAATGGTCAAGATGACTACTCTTCGTTTTGGCCTTGGTTATATAAATGGATCTAGATATGTACCAGATCAATGTTAAGATGACTTTCCTAAATGGAGACTTGCTTGAGGATATCTATATGTAGTAGCCTAAGGGCTTTGTGGAAAAGGGCAAGGAACACCTAGTATGCAAGTTGAGAAAGAGTCTCTATGGACTTAAGCAGGCACCTAGAGAGTGGTATCATAAATTTAATGCATTTACGCATTCACATGGTTGTTCTTGCAATGCTATGGATTCATGTCTTTACAAGAAGAAGGTCCATGATGGTAGCCTTATCATTTTGGTACTATATATTGATGGCATATTGATTGTTGCAAGTGCTCATGCTAAGCTAGATGCCGTGAAGACTTAGCTCAAGAAGAGCTTTGAGATGAAGGACATGGGAAATGCCTCTCACATAGTTGATATGCACATTGTGCACGATTGCTCATAATGGCAATTCTAGAATTATTTCTACAAGTACAATTGACAAAGGCCTTTTTTCGATGAGAGGAAGAGGAAGATTCAACTAACATAGAGGAAGAGGAAGACATGAATCAAACAAACCCAACGATAAAAATGATAAACAATTTCTTGAAGGTAATTATTCTTCTTATGGAAGAGCAAGCCATTCCTTAGAGGTAGAGAAAGAGGCAGAGGTAGCTACTATCATAACTCAATTCCATGTATATGAGCTTTGTTGATAGTAAATGAAGCTCTCAATACCTCTCTCAAGACAATTCTCTATTCTTTATTGAGGCTATACAAGCCAATAGTCTAGATCTTGAATTCAAACAATAACCTCAGTAGATTGATAGTGGGGTAAGCTTGCACATGACTTTTCATATTGAATATTTCTCTAAGTTGGATTCTCCTTACAATGGTAATAATAGTATGGATATTACTCCTAATGCTATTGTAGATAAAGGAGACATATTTGGCTATTTATTGAGAAATGACAAATGATGTATGCTCCAGGAAGAGATGTCCTGAATCCCATATGCACAATGAGGAGAGTGGAACAACCCAACTTCTATAAAGCATTGTACTTGACTATCACTTTCATATGATGAATGCAATATCATGATGCTTTCCTCTTTCACTTAGTGTCATTGTCAGTCCAATACACAAGATTTTCTTTACGAGTCCAAGCTTCCATCTTGGAACCTAATTCACTTGTGTAACAATTGTCTACTCATTGTCCATGTCAACATGAATTTAGTCTTTATCTTCCAACCTCCATAGCTCTTGCCATGCTCTAGATCTGACATTTTAAACATGGTATCAGAGCTCAACTGAGCATGGTTAGCTCCTCACTTTGCTTCTCCAACTCCCTTTCACTTCTGCCCAGCTTGGTATCAACTCAAGTCTTCATTTCCTACTCCAGCTTCACCTTCACCTTCACTAGAGCTTTCATGGCTGCCGTGGACAACCGTACCATGTCTACTTGCAACATCTAGATCTCTCTCCACACTCAATATCTCCACACAATCTCTTCTGGAGATCTTTCCCTCTACTCAGGATGCATCATCCTATCACTTCACATGTTGACATTGAGTACTGCAAAAGCCGCCATTGTCAAAATTCATCCTCACAGTCTTGAATTGTGCCCTTGTTGGTCATATGGCTGCCATCATCTCCATGCTGCACAATCTCTACTGTCACCATAGGCCTTTGGTAGCCCCCCAAGTGGGCTAACCTCACCCAAGAGGGTTTCCCAAAATACTCTCTCTGTTGATCACAATCTGAGAAACCCTAACTGTCATCTCTATGGGCAGGCATAACCATTCACCGTCAAGGTCATAAAACCTTTCATTTTCTTACTCCTCTTAGCCATTGAAGACTCTATCACTGTACTCTTACTGAACACTTAATTTCCAAGAAAGCATCACACTAAATCAACAAGCAAGAAGAAGATCAAGCATCAACATCCAACATTGAGCTCCAAGATAGTATTTTTTTAATACTCATGCAGTGTTGTTAAACACTAATCATCTTGTGTCTCTTGACACATTGAAGTACAACTCTTTTGCTCATTGATTTGCCATTGATAAAAAATGGCAGAGCTCAAATAAATAGCAAAGTTCAATGGAGAAGGCTTCCATGCCTGGAAGGAAAAGACCATGTATCACCTCATGAGGAAAGACCTCTGGGATCTCTTTGAAAATGATGAAGGTGATGCAGATGGTAGAAAAGAAGATTCAGATTGCGAGATCCTTGCAGTAGTTCCACCAAAAACCAAAGAATGGAAGAAGATGAATAACAAGGCACTAACTAAGTGATGACATGCTACATCATATCTCTGACATCAAAGATGCTAGAACTGCTTGGGAGGAACTTGACATGATCTTTGATACCCAAGCAAAGAATTCAAAGATAAAATTACTCATGTAGTTTTATAAACTGGATATAAAAGATAGTACTTCCATGACCATGCACATTAACAAGTTCAAGAGCCTAAAAACCCAGCTTGCAACTCTTAAGAAGAATATTGATGAAGATGAAGCAATAGTCGTACTGCTTGCAAGTGTAATTAAAGATCCATATGAGAATCTTGTGTCCACCCTAAGTAATGTTCAAAGTCTCTCTTAAATATATTAAGCACTCACAACTTGATGGAGAAAGAAAAGTTAAAAGTAAGGATGCAAAGGAATACACCACCAAAAACAATCTCTTGTACACCAAGGGCACTTATGGAGCAAAAGGTCATGGTCAAGGACTTAGCACCAACAACAACAAGGATCAAATTATATGTCATTACTATGGCAAGACTGGCCATACAGCTAGTGAATGTTTGCACAAGAAAAGAGCACAATAGATGCAAAATGATCACCACTAGAACTAGTTCATGAATGAAGAAGAAGATGCTTCCACTACCGTCAGCAACTCTGACAGATTGTTTTAAATAATTTTCATTGTATCTCTCATATGAAATTCCCATAGTAGATCTCTATTTTTCCCTTAGTGGATTTGCTTTGTAAAAACCCTTGCCAAAGATGTAAAGTTTCAAGCTTTAACTTGACTAGGCTACCTATGAACTAGTCTCCCAGGCAATGTCATCATGTAGGGGGGCACAAGCCAGCAAGTGTAGGAACTCATCATTTGAGGGGGGTGTTGAGAAATGACAAATGATGTATGCTCTAGGAAGAGATGTCATGAATCCCATGTGCATAGTGAGGAGAGTGAAACAACCCAACTTCTATAAAGCATTGTACTTGACTATCACTTTCATATGATGAATACAATATCATGATGCTTTCCTCTTTAAGTTAGTGTCATTGTCAGTCCAATACACAAGATTGTCTTTATGAGTCCAAGATTCCATCTTGGAACCTAATTCACTTGTGTAACAGTTCTCTACTCATTGTCCATGTCAACATGAATTTAATCTTCATCTTCCAACCTCCATAGCTCCTGCCATGCTCTAGATCTAACATTTTAAACACTATTGAATATAGAGCTAAAAATAAACTTGAGACATTTCTTGATAACTCATTGACAAAGAATCTATTTTAGATTGGAGCCAATATAAGAAAAGTCTTTAAAGTGGAGTTTTAAGGCTAGCATTGCCTCATTAAAGAAACAGACGATCACTACAAAGTAGTAGCAAAGGAAAGAAGCATGGAAAACTCTTTGAAGTTGATGCCACCACCTTTAGCGTTTGCAACCGTACAAGTCGAATGAATAGCCCCTCTTTCTATGACCCAAATATGGTATAAAAGTTATGGATACTTGAATTTCAAAAGCATATGCATGTTGAAGTCTCAAGGCATGGCTTTGGGCATATCGTTTTGGGCATACCATCACTACAAAGGATTGACAAAGTTTGTGAAGCATAATGCATTGGAATCTAGTTAAGAACTAGATCCTCAAGAAATAAATAGATCAAAAGGAGCCCTTGATCTCATTTGTGCATATATATGTGAATCATCCCATACACCTTCAATAGATGGACATATCTTGTTACTTTTACATATGAATTTTCTAGGTATGCTTGGGTATTCCTCATGAAATCCAAAGTCAAAAGTATTTGATATCTTCAAAGTACTTCCACGTTATGGTTGAGACTATGATAGGAGACTATGACGGTAGAAGAATCAAGCTATTGAGGTCTGATAATGGAAGAGAATTCTTATCCAAATGATTTTGCCAATACCTCCTAAAAGATGGGATAAAAAGGAAACTTACTTGTAGCTACATATCTCAATGCAATGGTGTACTAGAGAGAAAGTATAGGACTCTGTTTGAGATAGCCATATGCATGCCCAAAGATAAGTAACTTGCCAACTACTATTGGGTTGAAGCAATCAATACTAGTTGTTAATTGAAGAGCTAGATGAAAAAGATAAAGAGTATCAAAGTAGCCTTAAGAAGGCCTAAGAAGAACACCCCAAATAATAACATACCAAAGAGATAATAATACAAAATTTGAACAATGCAATGTTGTCCTTCTCACTTTACTTTAATAGCATGATGAACCTATAATATACAAGGATGCATGTGGCAATAAAAAACAATGGAAGGATGCTATGGATAAAGAACTGTCTTTATTGCATAGGAATGACACATGGAATTTCTATCAACTCCTATTCAACAAGAAAGCCATAGGATATAAATGGGTTTACAAGATGACCTTTAACAAGAAAGGACAAACTAATAAACATAAAGCTAGGTTGGTGGCTAGAGGGTTTCCTCAAGAATATGGTATTGATTATGTAAAGATTTATGCTCCTATAGCTAAGAGCACCATAAGGTTGTTTCTCTTTTTGTCTTCTCTTCATAAATGGAAGCTATGGAAGATGGATGTAAATAATGCCTTTCTCAATGGATAGAAATAGGTCTATATGCAAAAACCAAAAGGCTATGTCTTAGCATTTGGTATGTAAGCTAAAAAATTAGCTTGTATGGATTGAAGCAAGCTCCAAGAGGTTGGTATCGATTAATAGATGATCATATTAAATACTCATATTATATCTTAAGTGTAAAAATTTGCAGGATGAAGTCACGAGACATTTTTAGTTCTTAGTAGAAGTATCTTCAATCCATTCTTGAAAGATTTGGTATAAGCTATTTCTACACCCATGAAAACAACCCTCAACCTAACTAAGGATGAAATAATGTTTTTTGTGATGCCACAACATATAGGTAGATCATTGGTTCCCTTGTCTATTTGACTATTACAAGGTCTAACACATTTATGCAATCAATTCACTTGGTGAGTTTGGGAAGAGTCCAACAATATCTCATTGGGTGGTAGAAAAAAGGAAACTAAGGTACTTGAAAGGCACTTAACATTGAGGTATCTTAAATGCAAGTGATAAGCTGAATCTACATGGATTCAATAACTTTGATTATGCAATTGGTTTGTTTAAATGTAAAACATTAGTGGCAATGCTTTCTTCCTTGGAAGTGGATAAGTCTCTTGGTGCTTTAAGAAGCGAAATAGAGTTAATCTCTCATCTAGAAAGCCTTAAGTGGGGCAAGTTGTGAAGCTATATGGATGAAGTGATGCTTGCAAGGACTTGCATTCTATGAATCCTGATCTTGTTACTACTATCTCTTGTGATAATATCTCAATTGATTCTTTAGAAAGATCCAATCATGCATCAAAGGACCAAGCACATTGAAGTTAGTGAGCACTTTATAAAGAAAAAAATGCATAATGGTGATATATTATTGTATTTATGCCATATCAAGTATATTGAAGCTAGAGAGCACTTTATCAATGAAAAAATGTATAATAGTGATATAGAATTGCATTATTGCAATACTATGTTTTTGACATATTTACTAAAGCTCTAGGGAAAGTCTCTACAAACATAGAGAAGGACTTGGCCTGACAGAGCTTCCCTTAAAGGAAGGTGTTTGAGGAGTAAGGGAAGACTCATCATGTACTACATGTTAAGTAGCATAATTAACTAGCATTCAAGAAACAATTAATCAAGAAAAGAGAAGCAAAGGGATTGTATTCAGAGATGCTATTAAGCTTGGGGGAAGGTGCTAAAGTGTATAAGTTCACACAATCTCTAAGGTATGAGAAATACTTTTGGTTTAGCACAGAGGTAATAGGTCATTGCTAATTAGCACAAAAGTAATAGGTCACTACTAATTAGCGTACACGACCGCAAGCAAATGCTAATTACCACATGAGTAATAGGCCACTACTAATTAGCATACATGACAATACTAATAGGTCATTGTTAATTACCATACAAGTATTTATCAATAGGATGATGTTACAATGGTGACATGATGTAAAAATGTCATATATTTGACTTGAAGTTACACTTTTTTATAGCACAGAACACATGTGCTTGGTTGGTGGAAAAGTCTCCTTAAATCAAGAAGTAAATTTTTGGTTACCACCTTGGTTGTAAGTAGTCTTGCAGAGCCAATAGAGAATGAGACACACTATAGGTGTAATATTGAGAGTATAAAGTGGTGCTCAATGTAGCCCACATCTGCATTGTTATATTAGATTTGGTAATGTTAGTTTTGGGTTTGGGGACCAACCCATGACTTGTACTTGGTAGCTTGTAGGCGGACTTTCTCTATTGAATAAATCTTACCATTTTTATCTTCAATTAATTTGGAATAAATAATTATAGATATCATTAAAGTATCTCCTCTAACAATTGTAGAACCTTGGAGTCTTCCTTGACAACATATATCTTTGAATAATCATGAAACATTATTCTCAATAAAAGAAACCTTTCTAAACTAGAATTGGCCTCTCTTTGATTGAAGTCAATCTTCTCTTTTGGAAAATCCATGAAAGATGCATACAAATCAAACAAAGCTACAAAATTTAAAAGTGGGTCTCTTACTCATGGATTCATCACAAGTGATATTTACATATGTGATCACATAGACAAAAATATCACTATTCTTCAGTTATCTAAGGAAGTGAGAATTTGTGCTTTTAGTGTCAATGGTTGTTCCCCAAGAACATCCTCATATGGACCTACTTACTGGCTTCTCTAGCCAAACAAAAGTGAATTGTTGTAATACCTTGCTAGTTGCAACTTGTGAAACCTAACCATCTCAACAGTACTAAAAAGAGTAAGAGAGACACTCTGTGTCATGGCATCAAGTAGGTACCAAATATAAGTATCAATCTGTTTGCATGCAAAAACCAGAGAAATAAAAACTTACCTTTATAGCTTCCAATAATAGAACGTAAAAAGTTCTTGCATACCTATCTTTCAATATTTCCAGTATGATTGTGACATTCCTTGCTAGAAAGACCAAATAAGTATCTATTTGATTGCAAAAAAGCTGATAATAACACCTACTCCTCTCAATAATCATATATCATAGTAGGAATATTCTATAAGAACAAGAAGGTAGGAGGATTTATAATTCAATTATTTCTTTGAAAAGGTCACATAGGATTAGATAGTCCAAAAAGTTGTTAATATTTGAAGTAGGGAAAAACACATTGAGGTGAGGTTGCTATTTCAAGAAAAATTCAAGCACATGATCTTGTTCTTATTATTCTGAGTACAAAAGTCATTGGTTACACATTGGATTCATTAAAAGGGCATGTTTATTAACAGATATAATGCAAGATTACTTGCTAAAGGGTACTCAAACCTTTGAATTTCTTATGAATAAGATATTTGTAATGTCACCAATATGTTTACTCTTCAAACGATAGTCTCCCTTGCATCTCATAAAAAATGACACCTGTATCAAATGCATAGAGTGCATTTTACTATAGGGAGAAAAATTGCAAGTCCCAAAATTTGATAATCAGCTAAAAGCCCTTCATCATTTGTGATTAGCATAACCATAGAAAACTACAACATCCTAAACACATGGTATATCATATTTGATTGATAAAGTTTCCTCCTAGAGCTTTCAATTATTAAGAAAGAAAGCATCCATACACAGAGAATAACCAATGCTTGAATTTGAGCGATAATTTAGCCACCATTTTCATTAATAGCAAGTAACTTAGGATACTTGAAACTTTGCATCAGTGTCAAAATTAGTCTATTGACTGTCAATAAAATCCATGGATCTGACTAATCGCAATACATGATGCATATTTAGGTTGGACCAATTGAAATACCAAACATAGTTAGATTTCAAAGCTAGGAAAGTCCATGACATTTCAACTTAAGCCATTTTAATGAGTTGGTTGGCTCATACTTAAGGCTTGCACCTATTTTTTCTTATGAATTAAGACATCATCCACAACTACTTCTGTTGCCATTTCATCAACCAAATCATAAGAGATAATCAAATGTTAGGATACTATAATCAAAAGACATAGAAAGGACATTAGCAACTTTTGTGATCCTAAATCATCAACCAAATCACAATCATCATGTTTAGTAACAATTGCTTTTCCTTCTTGGTATCACGTAGACACACTTCAATATAATATCTAAACCCTAAGCAATTATTGTTTTTTTTCTCCAAAATGAACATGGTTTAACCTTCCACCAAAAGCAAAGGAAGGTAGTAGAGACACTAATAATAAGTATTGTTTACATCTTATTTTATAAAATACAAACCCATTATTAACTCTCTAGTCCTTATGTCACATTGACTATATGCCTTGGAACAAATACATTTTAAATGTTATGATTGCTATCCCTACGAAATACTATGACTTGCTAAGAGGAGATGAATAGAACCATGCAAGAAAAGTCAAGCTAAAAGACTTGATTCATGTAGGAAGGTCTCTTGAAGATTCATGTAGGAAGGTCTCTTTGAGAGAGCCTCTCATATTAAGTGTCATTGTGACATGATATACGAGTGTTAGATATATTTGTGGTTGAGAGGTTTTGGTCCTTGGTAGGTGATAGGTATGATAGGGAAAAAAGTCTAAACATCCACTATTGGATAGTGAATGAGTGTAATAGTAAAAACAAAGAGACATCTAGGGCGTCCACTTTGCATCCAAATGTTAGGGTGCAAGTGACTCTTTGAAGAAGATTGAGAGTTGATGTTTACTATTTGTCATTCATTAATAGTAGAGATTGTTGATTTTTTAAGGGGAAAAATATTGAAGATGCTAGGACAACATTTTCCATAAGCTAATGAAGCATCCTTTGCAATGGATTTCAATGAGATTTTTATTGGCTCTACTCCATCTCTAATCATCTAATGAAGCACTTTCCCTTTCTACCCCGACTCAAAAGGTTTGTATCAATGTGACATGGTTCAAATACTCAAGATTAGAACTTGCAAATGGAGTGCTCTAAGGAAGTAGTGAAGCTTCATCTCCCTTATATTGTTTACTTAAAGAATGGACGTATGGAGTTTTTGTAGTTAGAGGTGTTCCTCTTTCTAGGTGATGTTTCATCCCATGAGTTGTCATCATCATGAGGTCATTACTATGTTGCATGCTGCCTATATGCCTTATATGTGTGAGTAGTAATTGTTGTAATTGCCTCTTTTCAAAATTTTACAAGTCTTCTCTTTGGAAACGTTTTTCTTTGATATGTTACTCTTTCAAAAGTAGCTCTTCCATGTCTTCTCAAAGACTTCATGCATCCCTTGACGTCTATAGCATATTGGGATGTGCCTCTTTGAAGCATTTCTCCTCATCTATTGCTATTTCAAATGTAGGCTTTTCATGTCTTCTTATGTATTACTTGTATATGCAGCATGGATGCTTGCAATAAAACAATTTGATGATGTATAATGGAGCCAATATTCTAATAATGTTGCATTTAGCAATTGATGTTACTAGTGTTAGCACATTAATCTTTTCATTTGCAATGGGTTGAAGAAGACTTGCTATTCCAAATTTGTGGATTCAAAAGCTATTTCACAATTTGTATGACACAGTGAAAGCATTTCTTATCCCTTCATCAAGTGATTCATGTGGCGGTTCTCATTCCCATTGGATCTATCATCACTTTAGTTGCACCTTCCATTTTCTTTTATCGATTAAGATGGTCCCATCTTTGATCTCTACCATTTCTCATTTTGTGAATTGAATGAGAGGTTATGGTTATTTTAATTTCTATAAGAAATGGATCATCTCTTTTCGTGGAAAAGTCTCTCATGTTTTTATTCTTAAAAAAAAAAAAAATCACACTCTTGAATTGAGGCATAATGTTTTTTGTGTGTTAATGAGTTGATAAGCATACTATCTTTTTGTACTGGTGGGAGTTCTATGTTATGAGTCACTTACAGGCTTGTCTTTTGGGCAAAATTTGGGCTTCGAGATGTTCCAATTGTACAATAAGATAAAATCCAAAATTTTTCCAAAATCAAAATTGCACTCTTAAGATCGAAAAATATTCCACATCTCAAACATTGCTAAAAAATGCAAGTGCTCAGTGTTTCTTTAGAGCCCATTTTACACATGAAAATGCTATGTTATGGATAGAAGCAAAAATAAATTACCATGTCAAATGATACGACACATGTAGACTTTGTTAAGAAAAGATATAACAATTGATCCAAAGCTCCTACCATATCATATTGTTGCAACCAAATCATTTGCATTAAATTATGAACAAAAGTGTAAGTTGTAGCAATTTAATCCCACTTATCCCCTCTTGCTTCTTGAATCAATATGACTTAACTTTTGCCACCATTGCCCATAGGACATATCTTTATATAGCAGTACAATGAAAATAATAGCCCAAAGGGTATGTTGTTAGGTTTTTTTTTTTGGGAAAATTCTTCTTTACATTTATTAGAAAAATACATATTACTATTTATTATGGTAATAGGACATTAGGTAATTACACAAGTAAGGGAACCTCTGAACATGTTAAAACATGTTTAAGAAATGTGACCTAAGAGTGGAAATCATAGCTATATGTTTAAATAATAGGGCAAGATTAAGGTATTTGTATATTGTGTTGGATATACCTATTCAAATGTTTTCTAATATAATAAAGTACCTTGCCTAGCAAAACAAGTACTAGATGTTGAATAAAGACGTGTGCTATTATAGTGGAGACACACTTGTCAAGAAGGCCAAGATTGCATAGATGAGGATTTGCATGACTTTGAATTATGCAAAGCAAGCTTTTGGATTACTCACAAGCAATAAACAATAGGAATTGTGAGCTACATCGTGATAGTCGCCTAACAAAGTCAAATTGATTGTAATCAAAATATTCTATAGAACCATGAAGGCCATGAAGTACAAACCATTTCATACTTCTTCAACTTGATGCTTGGATTAAGTTAATCACGAGTATGAATTCAATCTTTGTGTGGAGTTTTCATCCCACAATTATTTGAATCAGGTGCAACATGGACCATAGCTAAAGCTTCTAATCATATGTATTTATTTATTTATACCTTTTGCAAAGAGTGTAGTTCTAAGATATGGTGCAATATTGTATGCTTCCCACTTCAATTATCATGTACAAAGTTCATATCGACTTTTGTCTTCAAATGTTGACATCCATATTAGCAGTGTATTTACTATCATGCTCACTTTTCATTTATTTGCCTTGCCTTTAAGATTTGATGTCTTAGTTTGACTAAAGTTCCTAATGCCTTAAACTAACGATCTTTGTTTTATGAGTAATCATTGATTGGAACTGCCTCAACTTACTTAAGTTTAATTCTTCTTTTTTAATTTTAAATCACAATGTAAATATAATTTCCTTATGAGATACATTGAATCATTTTTGTGAGCGACCACTTCATTCATTCAAACATGTATAAGTCAATATAATACAAGAAACTAATTCATGGTCCTAGTAGTATTTGGGATAAGCTACAAAAATAGAAAACTAATAGTCCGAAACTAGCACTTACAAATGACCACCACCATTATGACATTGACACAATGTGAGAAACATAACATGTTTGTCACATTATGTCAACTTCATCATGTTGTTGATCATCACATATCAATAAAAGAAAGCTATTCAAGTTTGAGACACACACTACATATCTTTAGAGCAACTAATACAGATTATTGTGATCTTTATTATAGTGAAATTCAAAAATATAGGAGTTTTGAGCAAGTATAATGTTTGAAAAGGGAATGCTAGATAAATACGTTTCATAATGAACATTGGGCTTACACCCTACATAAATACTTTACACTTTTCCAATGTTTCTACAGTTGTGCCTATCATGCATTTTAGAAAGCACAAACTTTATATGGTCCTCACTAAAGTTGATGCTACTTTTGGCCAAATTTTGTTTGATGTACTTTCTTATCACTTTTGCTTTCACTTGTATCCCAATGGTGGAGTCTTTTAAAGGGTTCATAGCAACAGTGACTCTCTTTTAAAGGGTATATATCACCTTTCGAGCTCAGTAGTCGCTAGCATAGACAAGTGAAGTTGCATGCGTAAAACCATACAAAACACAGTGATACATTGATTATTCACTCGAATATCAAAACCTTTCATGCATCTACTATATTCTACAAGAAACTTGGGAAGAACAACGATCACTTTAAAGAATGAAAATGTGACTTATACTAGATACTTAATATCCCATCTCACATACTTTGTACGTACATCTAAGGGTGCATTGCTAGCTGTAATGAATATCTTTAAAGAATGTGTCACCAACATGCACATATACTTCTAGTTTTATGTGACTATCCATAACTTTAGGTGGGATCAACTTTTAGAAACTCAAATACTGCACAAAAGCTTACCTAGGGATGCCAAAGGTAGAATAGGATTGACTAGTGAAACTTTATGTATGGAGAGTTAAAATGGATACAATAATATGAAGAGTTCTACCAAATATGGCTTCATTGTTTCAATCATGATGGAACCCTACAAGTATGTTGAACATCACACTTTCTTGAGGTGGAATCAACAAGAAACTTATAGCAACTTACTCATCTCTTAGGCATGATGGCTTACTTTTTTCATTTTATTTGTAGTATAGTGGCAATTAGGAGCATTGGCATCTACTCAATTTCTTTGAAAGATGTGAACATGTTTCAGCTCTATCAATTGGGAGTGATGAGGGGAGCTTGTGGTGACTATTTTATGATTATCAACCTATTCACTTGAATATTTTGTTAATATGACTAGTATCATAATATTTCCTATGACATGGCCAAACCTATTTACATTAAAAATGACTAAAAAATCGTACTATAAATATGGACTTTTAAGTATGAGACAATTGTCCTCCTATAACTAAGAGGAACCTTAGTTCTCTCACTCTTTGTTAAGTTTAACATCATCTCATTTGTCCTTAGGTTTCACATCTCAGTATGATTAAATACCCCTTGCTTGATAGCTAGTTGTGTGTGTATATTTTGACAATTTTTTACTTAATCTCCTCCAAAACATTTTCTATGAGATCTATTTTGTTTTGGTGGAATGTGTTCTATATGGGTGAAAGTGAATCCTTTCAAGACCTTTTAGATATTTTGATATGAATGCTACAAAGTTTGAAATTTTTAATGTTTTATAGAGGATTGGTGGTAACGAATGGAGTGTTCACTCCAAGAAGGCAATAAGCATTATTTGATAGTGCATTGAATTGTGCAATATATTCTAAATGAAAGAACTATAGAGGAACTACGAGACATCTCTATGAACATGTGCTATTTAGTTAAACGATGTTTTTTGGTTGAAGCTTCACTCAAATCCCTGAGACACCAAGGGAAGGTCCACTTGCCACATATGCAAGTTTATAAATTTCCTAATACATTGTCTTGTATGTAGCATCGTGTCAGTTTGTTTTCTTGTTAGTCCAATGGCATAAACAATGTCACTAAGGAGTCATTGTCTTACTAGGTACACCACTTCCCCAATTGACCCCACACCTTGCCCTTTGGAAAGTTGATGGGGCACTACAAGAGTATGTACATTTTAATAATCATGATTAAACATTGTGTTTGTCTTGACTAAACAAATCTCCGTGGATCCCTTCAATGTCCTTGCATGCGCATGCTCTCACCCCCTTCTTCCTTCCCAAGAACAACCCAATATTCAATATGTTTGCATGCTTTCATCAAAAGGGGGCCTCTAAACAACCCAAGCATATTAAAAAAATGCATGCACAACTCAATAATACAACCTTACCAAGAATGATCTTATCCAAAGCAAATCTTCTCCTCTTGATCATAATCAAAAAGAAGCTCAACTAGTTGATCTACTTTAATAAAGAAATTTCAAGTATTGTGTCCCTTCAATTTCCACAACACATTTGGCCTCAAGAAACTTGTGGTGTAAGTGAAAATGTACCTTTGAAACAATAAAATAGAGCCGTTGTTCCTCAATTCAAAATATTTCAAGGGCTTGCAAATAAAGCTTCAATGTAGGGCCACTTGGCTAGAACTTGGAGAAGAGTTCTTCACTTCATAGATCAAATACCATTGGCTTGAGAAAAGAAGTACAAGCAATGCCTTCACAAGCATAGTGCCTCAACCATGTCTCAAAAGTGGTAAAGCCTCCATCAAGGGTTGGACGTGCTCTATTGATCTTAAACCACATTTGAAAGTAAATGTTGGCAATGCCCTCTTAGACTAGACACAAGTAGCACATCTCTATTGCATCTCATGTAGGTTACCACATTTTAAAGGGAAAATGCATGTGCACAAAATGTGAATGATTGAATGAATTGAGTGTTTACATGATCCATGACTTGGTTAGTTCTTAACATATCATAAACAAAGGCAAAATCTTGATAGCTTTGGATCCCCTTTCAACTTGCACTTGTTTTGAAATGGTTAAGCAAAGAAGTTAAGTGCAAAAAATCTTAAGTTGCATTTCTTACACTTAGATGAGGTTTTCAAGTTTTTTGACTTTCTCCATAACATGATTTGAAATGTTGATGTCAAGATAACTTCAAAGAGAAGCTTATAAGGACGTTGAGACAATTTCATAAAGAAGCTTATGAGGAAACAATTAGCACACTCCACTAGTGCCTCATATAAAATTGGACACCATTGCATTTCTACATACACATGGATGCATTTCTACATACATACAAGTTCCATGTGTGCCTCATACAAAATTGGACACCATTACATTTCTACATGCACACATATGGATGCTTGTTCTAAAAGAAAAGTTTGCTAATTCTTCCTCATAAAGTTAGCTTGTGATCCTTGCCATAAAATAAAATGTATTAGAATAAACTTGTTAACTCATGTGATAAAATACATCTATCATAGTGATTCCCTTGGGTTAAATGTATGTTTAGGGTCAAGGCCCATGTGATAACATACATATTCATATCATATGATTAAATGAAGTTAATGATGAAGAAATTGATGTTAAGTTAGATATATAAACAAGAACAAACGAGTTAACTCATGCAATAACATACATCTATAATAGTGATCACATAGGTTAAACACAAGTATAGAGTCAAATTTCTTTCTAAACTTGCCAAAGTGAAGGCTTGCAAGTAGGAAAACTAGAACCTTATAAGTTCTTTGTTTGGTTACATTACATATTGACTTATTCATTGCTAGATAATTCACCTAACATTCTAAATACTACCATAAATTGAGTCCTACGGTTACATAATTGAGACGCATTTGTTGCAATATAGGATGCTTAGATAAACCAAGTTGAACCACTCGATCAATCGATATCATTCAGATATATGTAAGTGAAGGCTATGTGGGACTCAACACTCCTTCCAAATGTAAATCAAGATTTCTTTGAGGCTATGTAGATATGTTGCATAGCAGATTTCCCTCTATATAGGCACTCGATGTATTGATGCTCTACCTTTGAGGATGGTCTCTCAATCCTTATATCTCTACAAGAAAGAGACCAAGGCATCTCTAATTTGTGTTGTCCATGACTTTAGATAGCTCCTTGTTTTGTGGCCCAAAATCATCATTGAAGAAAAAATAGAGTGCTCTTGGATGTCATATTAAGCTAAGCAATGATAGATCATGTAGTGCTCCTCTATCTCTAGCTCTCCCTAGGAGATTTAACATATGCACTCCTTGCAAGAAATGGATGCATATCTATTGTTCTCAATCTCTAGTTGGTGTGAAAAGGTGTGAAACTATCCAAAATCACATGTAGTCTCATGTGATAGGTGACCATCCATGTAGGAAAGTAAGGATATATAGGTGTTTGGATACATAGATGCAGATTGGGCTGGTAGCATGTCTAACAAAAAATCTACCAATGGATTCATGTTTTCCCTTGGTGGTGCAATAGTTATGTGGAGCAGCAAAAAGCAACCTACGGTTGCTTTATCGACTACAAAGGCTGAGTATAAAGGTGCTACTATGGTAGCATGTGAGGTGGTATGGCTACAAAAGCTATTGAGTCATTTGGATGCACAGGAAGATGGCCCAATTGTCATTTACTATGACAACACGAGGAGCATACAATTATCTAGGAATCCAGTGTTCTTGGATGCACATAAAGCTATCCTTAATAGTGTGGAGAAGGTGGTCTTGGTAGAAATCCATCTTTATACGTAGCCTAGGTATTAGTCTCTAGCCAAATAATCTAGTTTGATGATCCTACTGATCCCTAAATGGCTCAAAGTGAGAGATGCAGTGCATCAAGAGAGGGCTAAAAGTGTGTTAACTTGACCATGCTAAATCTATGTAACTAAAACCATGATGACATCTAGAAATGAGGACACTTGAGCTTGATCTCGTCTAAAGAACTATCAAAATCCTTCTTATTGAAACGATCATTAGGACTTAAGGAAAACTGCAACTCCTATAAAGGCAATAAAGGAGTAAGTTTCCACTTCTGCAATTCTTGTGGATAAAGAATGACTTGTTCTTGGAATTGCAAACTAGATATACCAACTTCTATTGCAATAGTGGTATCCCAATTTAAATTGCAACTCAATATACTAAGAACTCCACTTTGATCCCAAACATCCTCTTTGCATACAACATTAAGAGGCAAACATTCTTACAATTCCCCTTTGAGGAACTACAGCAAAATCTTGTACCAAGTTTGCATACACATCTTGTTATTCCTCTCCATCATGCTTGGGATAATCATAGTCAAGCTGAATCAAATTCTTTAGCCTAAAACCACTCATCAGACCATTCTTAAGCTAGAAATAATAAATTTTGTAGGAACCACACTTCTACCCCATAAATGAACCTAAATAGTGTTAGCCTTGTTATAACTTTATATGCTATTCTAAACGACCACAAAGCAAAATCCAATTTAGTATCCCAAATCTTTCTCATTTTCATTGACAATCTTCTTAAGGATCGACAACAAGATCTTGTTGGATTTTTTCTTCCAACCTATTTGCTTAAGGATAATAAGATCTAGACTTTTTATGAAGGATAACATTTTTTGTAGTTACCCCCTTAATAATATAATTCAAAAAGTACTTTCCCTTGTCATCGACCAATTCTATTGGATACCCACATCAAGTCATGATATTGGAATAAAGAAACTGGGCTACACTAGTAGTAGTACTGCCTTTCAATATTGTAGCTTCACACACACACACACGCACACACGCACACACGCACACACACACAAGTACCCCAACCTTTCCTATTTTCATTGACAATCTTCTTAAGGATTTTACAACAGGATCTTGTTGGAACTTTCATCCTACCTATTCCCTTAAGGATGATAGGATGTATAATTTTTATGAGGGATAATATGTTTTCTAGTTAACTCCTTAATAGCATTATTCAAAAAGTACTTTCCCTTGTCATTGACCAATTCTATTGGATATCTAAATTAGGTCATGATATTAGAATAAAGAATCTCGGCTATTCTAGCAGCAGTATCATCTTTCAATACCTTAGCTTCAACCCATTTTATATAATAATCAATACCTTAGCTTCAACCCATTTTATATAATAATCAATGCATACCAAGAATACATGTTCTTTGTGTCAAGATTGTGGGAGAGAAGGAAGGAGTCTCACTTGTAGCTTTCTCACTTACACAATGGGGGAATACACACAAAGGTGGAGGCTGAAAATAGTTTTCCTCTTCTTAGTTGTGTAAGCCAAGAAAAACTCTAGTACAAAGAAATAGAAGAACCCTATATATGGGTCTCAAACCAAACTCAACTAACTAAGGTGGCATACTAACTGAGCCACAAACTAGAGTAGATAAGAATAGCTGTCATCTAGCTATTATTCATGGGCGGTGTACCAACCGCATTTGTAGCTAACAAGTCGGTGACATAAATGCACAACGGTCACCTTGGCATATCACGAGTGGAGCTCGATATCTCAATACTTCCCCTTGAGTTCAATCCCAATTCCTGCACACCAAGCAGGTCTTTGAACTTGCGCAGCTTCTCTGTGCCCAATGCCTTCGTAAATATGTTAGCTACCCGATCCTCTGTGCTAACATAAACTAGATCAATAAGACCTAGTAAAACCCTCTCCCACACATAGTGATAATGCACCTCAATGTGCTTTGTTCTAGCATGATAGACTGGGTTATTTGCCAAGTGTATACTACTCACGTTGTCACAATAAATGACAATTGGCTCATCTGTAGGCTGATGCATATCATAAAGTAGCTTATGCAACCATGCTACCTCACATGCAGCCATTGCTGCACCCTTGTACTCAGCCTCTGTGCTCGACAAGGCAACTGTAGGTTGTTTCTTGTTGCTCCAAGTGACTGCAGCACTCCCAAAAGAGAACACATATCCACTGGTAGATCGTCTATCAGAAATACTACCAGCCCAATCAGCATCAGTGTATCCATGCAACTATATCTGAACCCCAGTCTCATAAAATAGTCCATACTACAATGTGGACTTCACATACCTGAGTATGCGTCTAGCCGCATCCAAATGCGGTTTCCTTGGAGCTTGCATAAACTGACTTACCAATCCAACATCATAACTCAAATCTGGCCTGGTAATAGTCATATGAATCAAACTTCCTACTATGCGTCTGTACATAGTAGGGTCTTCCAGAAGCTCACCTACATCTGCGCTCAACTTCACATTCTGCTCCAAAGGAACTAAAATAGGCTTACAGCCTGTCATCCCATATTTGAATAGCATGTCCAATCCATACTGCCTCTGCAACAAGAGCCGTATCCCACTTGGTGATCTAATCACCTCAATGCCCAAGAAATAACGCAGCTCTCCCAAATCCTTCATCTCAAACTTTTGCTTCAATAGCATTTTCACATGAAGGATATCTTCATCACTATCACCTATCATAATCAAATCATCAACATAAATGACAAGTAGCATAATACCTTTCTCTGTTTTTCTCACATAAAGTGAGAAATCTACCTTGGAAATTTGGAAGCCAATAGTGACAAGATACTGTCCTATCTTGTCAGACCATGCTCTAGGTGCTTGCTTCAAGCCATACAAGGCTTTCTTCAACCTGCAAACAAACTCAGGATGAATAGCATGCACATAAACATATTGGACATGCAAATGTGCAAAGGCTGAAATTAATGTAATCCAGAGGATTGGTTACATGGTTGGCTTCTTTAAGAGTTGCAGAATTTTATAAAGTCTATGAAGCATGCCGGTTTGGTAAGCAGGCAAGACAACCCTTCTCGCATGACAGAGAAGTAAGCTGAAATATACTTGATGTGGTGCATACAGATGTTTAGGGGCCTACACAGAATGTATCTCTTGGTGGCAATAAATACTTTGTCACATTTATTGATGATTATTCAAGGAAGCTATGGGTATATTTCATGAAGGAAAAGAGTGATGTGTTTGAGCATTTCAAATCTTTCAAGGTAGTTGTTGAAATAGAAACATGCTTGAAAGTGAAGTGCTTGAGATTAGATGGAGGGGGAGAGAACCTCTCTAATGAGTTTAGTGGCTTCTTGAGGACTCATGGGATAAAGAGGCAATTTACTTGTAGGTATACCCCACAACAAAATGGGGTTGCAAAAAGAAAAAATTGGCATATTGCAGAAGTTGCAGGCGCATTAATGGCCGAAAAAAATATGCCAATTTTTTTTTGGTCTAAAGCTGTAAATACTACTGTTTATATTATGAACAGAATCCCCACAGCTGCAATTCATGGGATGACTCCTGAAGAATGATTTACTGGCAAGAAGCTCGATGTATCACACTTGAAGGTATTTGACTGAGTTGCATATGTTCATGTGCCAGATGAGCTATGGAGGAAGCTTGATCCAAAGGCTAAAAAATGTATTTTTACTGGATACGCTTTAGAGAGAAGAAAGGGTATCGTTGTTATAACCCTGTCATAGGTGAGTTCAGAGTGAGCAAGGACATTATTTTTGATGAGATGGGCAATTGGTATGCACCTGTTGGTGATGTATTAGATGATGATAATGATCATGATAGCTATGTGCAGAAAGAAAAGCAAGAATCATGGAGTCTTAGTAGACTAGAAACATCATCTGGTACTACACCTTCAGTGAGCCCTTAGTTTGGAAGACTAAGGAGTAGCCCCACATTTTTAGGTGTATTTGTAAATGTTGCAGGCAAAGGCAAAGGAAAGAAGAAAGTGTTAGATGGTAATGATCCATCTACTTGTCATTTGGGATTTGATGGAGATTCTAGTGGTTCAGAGGTGTACAGAGACCTCATTGTAATGTAAAGGCTCCATTGAGTGATCTAGTGGCACGCAGGTCTAGTAGGGTCAGATACGCTCTTAAAAGATTTGGCTTTGAAGGTTATGTAGCTCACCATTATGCTTATATGGTGAAACTAGTTGAGGATGTTGCGCCCACTTATTTTGAGGATGCTATTGGTCATGCTCATTGGGATGCAACAATGGATGAGGAGATGATGGCTGCATTAGAAGCCAATAAGACTTGGGATTTGGTACCCTTGTCTAAGGTTAAGAAAGCTATTCGCTGTAAGTGGGTTAACAAAGTCAAGCATAATGCAGATGGTTTAGTTAGCAGGTATAAGGCTAGGCTAGTTGCAAAAGGCTATGCTCAAACATATGGCATAGATTATGAAGAGACATTCAGTCCAATTGCTAGGATGGCAACTGTTAGATGTGTGATTGCCTTGGTAGTAGCCAAAGGTTGGAGTTTGTAGCAAATGGATATTAAGAATGACTTCTTGCATGGTGAATTACAAGAAGAAGTGTATATGGAGTAGCTAGCAGGTTACAAGGATTTAGAGCATCCCACATATGTGTGTAAGTTAAAGAAGGCGCTCTATGGGCTGAAGCAAGCACCTAGAGCATGGTCTGACAAGATTGGAGAGTATCTTGTCAATATTGGATTTTGTATTTTTGATGCTGATCACTCACTTTATGTGAGAAGGGGAGATGTAGGTTTGGTCATCATAGTCATTTATGTGGATGACTTGATTATTACAGGTGACAATGACAATGGGATTGCTAAAGTGAAGAAGAAGTTTGAGATGAAGGATTTGGGTGAGCTGAGATACTTTCTTGGTATTGAGGTGATCAGACGTGATGATGGTATATGGCTAACCCAAAGGCAGTATGGCCTGGAAATGTTATCCAAGTATCATATGATAGCATGTAAGCCTCTTTTAGTACCATTGGAGCAAAATGTGAAGTTGAGTGCTAATGTTGGGGATGAGATACAAGACCCTACTATATTCAGGAGGATAGTAGGGAGTTTGATTTACATGACTATCACAAGGCCAGACTTGAGCTATGTTGTTGGCCTTGTCAATAAGTTTATGCAGATGCCTAGAAAGCCTCATTTGGATGCAGTTAGACGTATATTGAGATATGTGAAGTCCACTTTACATTATGGACTTTTTTATGAGGCAGATAAGGATGTACAAGTCTTTGGATACACATAAGCAAATTGGGATGGTAGCATGTCAGCAGACATAAGATCTACTAGTGGATTCATTTTTTCCCTTGGTAATGCAGTAGTTACATGGAGCAGCAAAAAGTAACCTACAATACGGAGGCTGAGTATAGAGGTGCTGCTATGGCAGCATGTGAGGTGGTATGGCTACAAAAGTTATTAGTTGATTTGGATGTGCAAGGAGATGGTCCAGTTGTCATTCATTGTGACAACATGAGCAACATACAGTTAGCTAGGAATCCAGTGTTCCATGTTAGGACAAAACACATTGAGGTGCACTACCACTTTGTGAGAGAGAAGGTACTTGCAGGAGAGATTGACTTGGTATATGTCAGCACACAGGATCAAATAGCCAATATTTTCACAAAGGCATTGGGTGCAGATAAGCTTTGAAAGTTCCAAAGCTTACTTGGAGTTGCACCCGGGGTATCCACTAGGGTTTACCGTATGGTATCATGTGAGTGTAAGGGAAGGAGGTCATATAAGGGAAGAAAGGTACATTTTATAAGGTAAGGTCCCTTAAATAGGGGGTAGATAAGGGGTATTTTTATATATTTATTGCATGTAGGTGACGGCTCCTTATTACTACTAGTGAATCCCTCGTGGAGTTGCAGAGATAGAGTTGAGCTTGAGGGGGAGTGTTGAGATGGCAAGCTCAACACGTGCAGACATGGTCCACATGTCTACACTTAGCACGTTGGTGGTCATTATGATACTCACATGGCCACCACTGACTTATCACTTATTATATTTAGTTTGTTACACCTACCTACAGCTGGCAAAGATATAGCGCCAATCGATTAGTGTAGTTTGTTATGGACTGTTTGACTTAGTAGGCCACTTTCCTTTATGTTGTATCTTATCTATACATTGTGCACATTGTATAGTGTGTGGAAGAAGAAGAAGAAATCAACAAGAAAACGTTTTGGCCTCCATCTCTCTTCTTGTGTCCTTGAGTGAGCTTCCTCTTGTATATATAGTGTGTGTTTGGTATAGTAGCTCAAGCAAGTCCCCCACCACACGATTCTTGACACTCTTCTCCTACCTCAACTACATGCTCTTCTCCCTCTCTCCTCCCTTCTTTACCTTTGTTGTCTCCTCCCTCACTCCTGTTGACTTGGAGTTCCACTCCCCCTACCGTTGTCATCATCTCGGCATCCTCTAGCGTCGACAGTCTATTTCCCACCACGTCACTCCCTTTCGACTCCCCCTCCCTTCACCAACTGACGGCGTTGATAGGGGGATGTAATAAGAAAATTTTATTTTATTTTAATTTGGTAAAAAAAGAGGGTGGGATCTGATGGCAGTGGCGGTAGATTATTTCCATAAAAAGGGGGGTCCTTATAGTAGCGAAGGCGGACTATTACACTGATTCGCCTGGCTCTTAGATCATCTTGCTTCAATCTAAGCCTCTCGTCAAATTGAGAAGAGGGGGAGATTGCTGGAGTTTTCTTCTTTGTTGAGGAGGAGAATTCAAGATTTTGCTCAAGATTTCAAGATCTCTAATTTTAGGAGATATCATGTACAATTTTTTTTTGGTAAAAAAAAAAAAGAGGGAGGTGTCGGCTTGTTCATCGTCATCTTCCTCTTAATCTTCTTCTTTTTTCATAAAGCTTGAAGCTTTAAAGCTTAAAGCTTTTAAACTTGCCTTGCTTTGCTAAGTTTTAAATGGTTTTAGTCAATTATGACTTATGGCCCATGACTTGTGTTCAAGTGGTGACTTCCGTGAAGGATGGCCACAATCCCCTACCACCTCATATGGGTTGAATGATATACATGTTTTTGTGGGAGCAATTTGTATACTTAAGGGTCCATTATAAAGAAATCCTATGTATTATACCTGGGACTTAGCTTCTTGAATTCCTGTAAAGATAAGGAACTTTCTTTGGACAAACTTGTATGAAATCCATGTCACCTTCTTTGAAAATGCATTCTTGCCTTCGTTGATCGGTATATGGCCTCTGTCGATCCTTGGTGGCTTGAATATCTTGCCTTATAGTCTTTACTTGTTGATCCATTTCTTCCAACATTTGCCTAGATGCTTCTACCCATAGGGTAGGATTGGAAAAATTTAATGGTGTAAGACGATCTCGCCCATATAGTGCTTGAAAATGAGTCATTTGAATACTTTGATGGTATGATGCATTGTAGGTGAAATTCAACTAAGGATAGGTGTTGGATCCACCGTTTGGGCTCCCTATTACAATAAGCTCTCAATATGTCTTCAATAACTTGGTTGACTCGGTTTGTTTGACCATTAGTATGGGGATGGTAAGGAATATTGAAGTAGAGTTGAGTTCTTAGAGCTTCGAACAAACTCTTCCAAAAGTTTAATGTGAAGAGAGAATCACGTTTGTTGATGATTCTCTAGGGTAATCCATGTAACCTAAAAATTTCCTTGATGAAAAGGTTGGCGATATCCAAAGCCTTGTAATTGGTTTTTATAGGAATAAGGTGTGTAACTTTTGTTAGCATATCAATGACTACCATTATGGAGTTATATCCTCCTTATACCAGGGGTAATCCAACTATGAATTTCATGTTGATATACTCCCATTTCATTTGAGGGATGTTAAGTGGCTGGAGCTTTCCTAGCAACTTGACACGCTTGGCCTTAATTCGTTGGCAGTTTAGGCATTCGATGACATACTTGAGTACATCACCCTTGAGTCTTTCCCAATAGAAGCTTATTCTCACTCTATTAAAAGTCTTAGCATAACCAGGATAACCCAAAAATGGAGAATCATGAGCTTCCTAGAGTATTTTCTTTTTGAGTTCATGACTTGCAGGAATACATAGTCTTGTCATGAAATAGGCAAGCTCCTCGTTTATGGAAAAATCTTGATACTTAGTCTTGAGTTTTCGATTTGAATCCTTCACGGGAATTTCTCTTAACAATCTGTAATAGCTTGGATCCTTCAGTGCCTCTTCTTTAGCCATTTCTATGAGAGGATTACTGGGAATTGAAATCATTGTAGTAAGAGTTCCAGTCCTAGAGGGTTCCTCTAGGATTAGGGCATTAAGAAATGATTTACGGCTTAAAGCATCCACAATCACATTCTCCTTGCTTGGTCTATATTTGATTTCAAAGTAAAATTCTTGCAAGGTCTCAATCCATCGGTATTGTCTCATATTGAGATTTGGTTGAGTAAAAATCCACTTTAGGCTTTTATTATTAGTGACTAGAGAAAACTTATTACCAACAAGCAGGTAATGTCTCCATATTTAATTAAAGGCATGAATTATAGCAAGTAATTCTAGATCATGTGTGGAATAGTTTTTTTCATGGATTAGCATAGGCTATTGGATGTCCTTCTTACATAAGCATGCAACCCAAAGCAAGAGAGCTTGCATTAGTTATGATTTCAAATTCTTTGCTTAGGTTAGTTAGCCTTAAGATAGGGGCGGTTACCAAACTCTAGTTAAGCTTCTCAAAGTTAGATTGTTCGGAGGATGTCCATATAATGGAGGCCCACTTTTTGAGATGGACAGTGAGAGGCGCGGCGATTGATGCATAGTCTTTAATGAAGACTCTATACCAACCCATTAGCCTTAGAAAGCTTCACACCTCCTTGACTATTGTTGGGGGTGGCGAATCTTGTACATCTTGGACCTTGGCAGGATCCATTGAAATGCCATCTACCGATACTATGAATCCTAAATATTCAATCTGCTTCTTGAAGAATGCACATTTCTTCTTTTTAGCATACAGTTTGTGGGCTCTCATTGTTTCAAGAACTACTCGTAGCTCTGGTCCATGGTCTTCTTCATTCTTGGAATATGTTAAGATATCATCAAAGAAGAGGAGGATGAAGTTGTCAAGGTAGGGTCAAAAAATGTCTTACATCAACTTGTTGAAGGTGGCATGAGCATTTGTTAATTCAAATGACATCACAATAAACTCACAATGATCGTATCTCATGTTAAAAGAAAATTTAGGGGTATCTTCCTACCTAATTCTTATTTGATAATAGCATGATCTGAGATCGATCTTTGAAAAGACTTTTGCTCCTTTGAGTCAATTAAGCAACTCATCTATCTCAGGGATTGGATATTTTTTTTTCACTGTCACTTGGTTTAATCCATGATAATTGATACAAATGCGGAGTGTTCAGTCTTTCTTTTTTTGAAATAGTACCGGGGCTCCCCATGGTGAATTACTTGGACGGATGTGTCCTTGGTCTAGTAGCTGCTTGAGTTGTTTTTTTAGCTCAATGGCTTTAGGAATTAACATTTGGTAGGGCCATTTGACGACGGGGGCAACGTTGATCTACTTCCCTTGTTGGTGCTTCCCTTGTTGGTGGAAGCTCTATCAGGTCTTTTGGAAAAACATCAACATATTCTTTTAGCCAAGATGGTTGATCCTTGGCTTCACTATCCTGCTCAGCCTTGTTGAGTTTAATTAGATAGATATGTAATTCTTTCTTTAGTCCGATTAATATTCGAAAAGCTTTAGCTAGTTGAACCTTAGGGTTCCTTGCTTCTCCCTGAGTCGTTACTTGCTTTCCCTTTGAGTTTTGAAATGTGATTTGGTCCTTTTCGCAATGGATATAGGCATTATTTGGAATTAACCAATCCATACCTAGCAGACATTCATAAGCCTCAAGGTTCATAATTTGGAAGATCATTTTGGAAGAATTGCCACCTGAGATAATTTCTACTTTGCTAGTTTGTTGTGTTGATAGAACTTCTTTGCCATTTGCTAACTTCACAAGCAAGCTAGGTGCAAGAGTAGTGTTTATGCTTAGCCTTTTTGCACATTTTGGTGATACAAAAGAGTGGGTACTTCCACAGTCAATTAAAATTCGAAAGGGTTTACCTTGATAATTTGCAAGCGTTTGAATTACAGAGAATTGACGATTTGGACCCTTATTGTTTGAGAGTGGCATGTACTCTGGCTCTTTCCATATCGGATTCCCTTGTTAGGATCTTTATCATTTCTGACCTCCTTTAGGTTTATTCCAGTAACCTTTCCCTTGGCATCTTGGCTTTGCATGCAAAACTAACCTTGGTGGATGTTTGGGCCAAGCTTCGGGCATTGCCTCTTGAAATGTTCTGGTTCCTTGCAATAGAAGCACCTTGGAGTCTCATTACTCGTTCTTATGGGTACAAAGTTTCCCACTGCGTTCGATTTGGCTTCCTTGGTCCTATTTGGTTGGTACTGCCTTTCGGATTTTTTTACATAACTTTGGAAGTTTCCCTTATTCTAATTGTTTATGTTCCAAATTTTGGCATTTCTTGGCCTTTGTTTGATCTCCTGAACTATTGATGTTGCTCAAATCAATGCATCTTGTAAATCCGATAGTCTCATTGATTCAAGGTGCATATTCAGGGGCAGATTTAGATCATTGCAAAATTTACATACTTGCTATGAAATATCCATCGTAGGTGCATATTTTAGCAATGTTACAAATTTGGAGTAGTAAGCTTCTAGGTTTTAGCTTAACTGCTTTAGGTTGAAGAACTCATTCATCTTTTGGGCTTGATTTGTGGGTGGAAGATATCTCCCACACACAACGTCCTTAATCTTGTCCCAAGTGATAGAGCTTTTGGACATTCTTTGGTCCTTGCACCACTGTTTCCACTAAAGACAAGCATCTCTTGTGAGTTTTAGTTTGGTGATCATGGCTTGATTTGATGGTGCAGTCCCTAGAGTAGTGAAATAGTCTTCCATAGATTCTATCCATGTTTCTACTTTAGTTGGAATGTCCCTCCCTTTATCACCATCAAACTTCGATGGCTTGTATTGCTTGAGAAGAAATTTATTCTCTTGAGCTTCTATAGCATTGAGATTCAGGGTGACGTTCTAGGGAATTATGCAAATTTTATGATCAAATTTCTCTCCAACCATATTCAAAAAAGATGTTTGCTTGCTTAATCTACCTCATTAATTTAGGAAGGAAATTATGTACTACTTGACCTTTTGATAATGATCATGGTTTACACTTCAAAACAAAGTTTTAATTTTAATTTTAAAAAACATCAAACTGATAATATATTCCCACTATTCTTGATTATGAAGGAGACAAACGGGTGGATAAAACTAATTCTTTACATCAATAGGAAGAGAATACATTATTTGAGTAGTTTGAGAGCTCATATTATTATTGGAAAATGTTTTTCTACTACAATCTAAGCATGGCATTGCCATACATCCATTGCATAGTAATTAGGATTTTGGGAATGGATATCTAAAAAAACTATATTTTAGGGGAAGATCAATTAATCCATCTTTCTTGTAGTTGCGGCAACTGGAGCATCCTACAACCATGACTCGATCAATAGATATAACCTTTGTAACCTCCTCATAGATGTATTGATTTAATTTGACTTGTCATCCTCTAGTGAACATGTTTGAGTTTACTATGGCCTCATAGAAGAGATAAATCCTGACAACCTTAAGGGTTTCCATCTACCTTAGCCTCTGCAAATTATTCTTGAGGTAAGCAAGATGGTTTGTGTCAATGTAACAATACCCTCCGCTTAACATCCATCATCTTTTGTAATACAAGGGTGAATGATTGTATATCTGATCTAATATTTGCATTATCTGGTTTCTCCAGCAGCTGGAACTAGAGGAGTGCATTGTTGACATAAACATAACTTGGAAAATCAAGAATTGTTCTCAAGGTTTGTTTGTCTACCAGAAATAAAAAACATACATTAACAAGAGAAGATTTTCACCACTTAAGGGAAATATATTTTATGCTATAATTATAACTAGTTTTATTTACTTGGGTCATGTCCTATATCAATGTGTGCTCTGATACCAAATGTAACGTGCTTGCCTAAGCTGCTTCCTCACTAGTACGCTCTTAGTAGCCCATCAAGAGATGTCCTAGAAAACACCATCTGGGATTTTGATGAAAACCCTTGGAGTTTGCTAACTAGGCTTGCTTGAGTCTACCCCCTGTAGTGGAAATTTTGGACATTCCCACGAAGATCGACCTGAGTTTTTTTGGTCAAATCAACTACTAATTGTTGATTAGTGTCAGCAGTTCAAGTCTCCACCCCCTGTAGAATTTGTTGATTGAAACGGGCTTGCATTGTGCTCGGTTCAAAGAGAACAGGAGAGGAAGGGGAGTATGGCACTTTGATTCCTTTTGCCCATGGTTCTAAAGCGATACGAGTCATGCTTTTTGATCTCTAATGCTTTATCAAAAATGTGATTTTTATTCCTTCTTAGGAAAGCTCTTAGCTCACCAAGACCACCCAACCATAGGTCTAGATTCGTTAGGGGTCCATTCTCCTGCTTCCCTTAAGAGTGTATTTTTAATTACCTAATTACCTACCACCTTAGGTTCAATATATAAAAATAGCTTCTTTGAATTATCTCATGATACAAGTTTGTTACACAGCTTTATTTCATGACATAAAAATAGAGTAAAGCAATCTCTTCTCAATAGTTGCTTTAAGAAAAATAAAATTTTATAATGTTTTCTGTTCTAACTAGAATGATGTCAACCCGAAGGTATTATTCTCTCCAAGTTCAGCTCCTAAACTAGTATTGGAACTTCTTGGATACTATCTGGAATTTGAAGGGTAGTTGACAGTTCATAAGAGCTTAAGGGGTTTATGATCAGAGCCCCCTGGTATCATCACCTCCTCATACTGACTAGAGTTCCCTATGATAAGACCTTTCGTGTCATGATTGGTCTATACTCACTAACACAAAATAAAAAAGAAAATCCCTTGGAGTAGGTTTTTTTCACACTGGCCTTGGAGAGGTCTAGTACCATCAAGAACACTACCTTAGTCTCGACGTTTTGTGGTCATCGAAATATTGCCTCAGTCGACGATCTGTACTCGATCATCCATCTTTTAGCCTGATGATTTTAGGAAAGGTTAGTACCTAACTTACAATCATGAATATCTTATTTCGAATGCATTACACATAAAATTTTAACAAATTTATTTCCAAGACAAATCTTTTCTTTCCAAAACTAATAATATCAAGGTAAAACTTAGTGTAAGTGGCAATACCTTCCAATAGTATTCTCAAAATTTCCCTTCCTTAGGATCTAGTTTGGATTGAATCTAAACAAGAATTCTATTTTTGAGAATAACTCCCTTGGTGGAATTTTCTCAATGGAGTTTCGTGGGTCCTTGCCCACGATAAAAAAAAGATATTGGTTAGTTTTATTACGAGAAATATTCTTTTAACAATTCCATCTCAAGGTCTTTTATATACCGAGAATTAGCATCTGTGTTCATCCATTAGAGGTTTTGTTAGATCAATAAAAATAAAAAATATTAAGTCTTTTAGGGACACGGTACCTTCCTTGTACTCTCTTGGTACATCTTGTATAAACCCAAATTACCCCTTGGAATTTGTAGTTAAGAATTCCTTCAAAAGATTTGTAGAGAGACCTCATGCTCAACTGCCAAGACCCGTGGATCGCTTATCATTTTCAAGCATTTCAAGCGAGCACTAATGGCTACCTCTCACGTAGCCGACGTGCTATCCCTCATTATGAGTGTAGTGAGCATACCTTGATGGCCGATTGAGTTGCTTCCTCTCTCAAGCACTTTGATAGCTCCATGATTTGTGATGTGAGCTCAAGCATCTAGAGAAGAGAAGAGAAGAGAAGAGAAGAGAAGAGAAGAGAAGAGAAGAGAAGAGAAGAGAAGAGAAGAGAAGAAAAGAAAAGAAAAGAAAAGAAAAGAAGAAGAAGAAGAGAGGAGATGGTGGAAGGCTTCATCCCTAAGATCCCTCACCCTCACACTCACTCCCTCAGTCACTCATACTCCCTCCCTCAAGCACTCACAAGCAAGCAAGAGAAGAGAAGGAGAGAAGAAGAAGAGTCCACTTTGCCACACATCAAAGAATGAGATCTTCATTTCCTAAATCCCTTTTGGGCGGTCATCCCCTTATCCCCTTTTTACATGGCCAGTGTAGCCTAGGCCCTCTTTCCCATAGTCCTCTTAGTCTATTATGACATCCTCAGATGTCCTACTGTGGCGGTTTGTGTCTTTGGGCTTATAGATCATAATTTGCGACTAGTTGCTAGATTTCTATTAAGGGACGAGGTTGAGCTCCTCATCTGGCTCGTGGGTTAGTGCTTGTATCTACCATGTCCATAGTCTCTCTCTCCACCAAGTTGTCGAGATGAGATTGATTAGATCGGGTAGATCCACTCCTCCAATGGTGTCTACTCCTCTTGGCTTCCATGCTACATCTTTTGCTTGGTCCTATGCTTGGGGTTTCGATCACTCGACTATGTCTCCAGATCTTCTCCTATTGGTGGGTTCATTCTTGGGTTATGTCTGGGTGAGTTCCTTTTTAATTACGAACAATCCTCAATTTATAGTCACCCAATGTGTGTGTGTGCTCTTTTCTATGCACTATGCGCAATCAGGCTTTCAGATGTTCTTAGGTGTACTTCAAGTGCTGGAAAACAATACAAGTCTGAAGGTAGAGTGACTACGCAACTCTCACACTCTCATTTACAAATTTGGCCTAATAAGCCGCAAGCCCTATTCTTATTGGTCCTGGGGTCTATGCTGCATCATTCTACTCGATTAGGATTATTTTGGGGATCTAGGACTTAGTTTGAAGCTACTTAGCGGCTTGAACTACTAGATGGTAGGCTAGAGTTGCAGCTAGAGTCACTTCTAACTCCACATTTAGTTTATCTATCTATTTATCATGTCAAAAAGGGGTTCTAAGTGTCTGTATGGCCTTTGGGGGTTTGTATGGTAGTGGTCTGGGTTAGCCACGGTTTTTTGTTTAAAAATTTGGCAAAGTTCAGATTTGGCCTAGTAGGTTTGAATTACAAGGGCCGAATGGCCGATTCCGCGCATCTGAGTGGATGGGGCCCAAATGAGAATGGGCCAAATGTAATTGGGATGAATGCCCGATTTGGACCGTCTAAGTGGGTTGTCTGAACGACCAAGGGCCGAGTCAAGTGGGCCGAATGCCAAGTTGGTCTGAATATCGATTTGGATGGGCCGAATCAAGTGGGCCAAGCGATGGGCGTGTGAGTGGTAGTGGGCTGAATGGTCAAATACATGAGGAACGATTCTAGGAATTGGTCCAGAATCGCCATCACTTGGATTGGCCGAACGCGGCACAATTTTGGCTGATGCAATAATAAATGGCTCGAATCACATGATTTACCATACGCCATGTAGCAAGCACCTCTAGATCAAAGCTATAAACAAGGGATAAGAGTTGTGCATACCTACAATGCACTAAAAATTCTTGGGTGAGTCGATCAATCCAATGCGAGCAATAGGTCTCTCTCTCACTCTCTCTCAGAATGCAACAATTGTTACAAATGAGCTCTTCCTTGGCCTCTTGGTTTATAAACCCTTCCTTGGCTAAGGCTCAACCTCTCCAATAACTCTCTTAACAACATGAACCCTTTTGAGCACTCATTTTTTCCCTTTTTCTTGATCTGCAACCTGTTTGGGCTTGTTTTACAGCAACAATCCTAAAGCTTTTCTGCTTCGATTTCTTGATCCTACCTACTCTAAATGCAACAAAAATCAAAAGAAAAGCATTGAAATGATTTCTCCTACTTGCTAATGATCCAAAATACAAAATACTTAATTGTTTTGAAGATTAAACTCCCAAATCTCTTACCTACAAAGAGCACTGATGTTTGGGGTGAACCCTACTTCGATGCTCGATTCAAAGCACACAAGTGCTCCGGCTTGAATATGTTGGTCTTGGCAACGAAACAAAAATGTAGAGGGAGCTCACACTCAATCACCAAGACCCACAGACTGCCTATGGTTCAAGCATTTTAAGTGAGCACTAATGACTACCTCTCACATAGCCGATGCACTATCCCTCTCTACTATGATTGTACTGAGCTTGATGCTTGATTGAGTTGCTTTCTCTCTCAAGTGCTCCAATAGCTCCATGATTCACGATGCAAGCTCAAGCATCCTCAAGCCTCTTCCTCCAAGCTCCATCCTCCATAGCCACATGTAAGGTGCCTGCCTATCAACTGTCCAAGCATGTTTTAGCGGTCCATCGAGAAATGAATCTAAGTGTCGCTACCCAGCACTCCCATGGAATGTTCTAGGGTTTGTCTCCTAGGGTTTTCTTGAGTCCGCCTCGCAATGGAATGTTCGTAGTCAAACCAACTAGGATTGGCCTAAAATCTGGGTTCCTGGTGGTCAAGTTCTCCTGATAGTATTCTAGCCACGGGGGGTTCACTCATAGTAAAGAAGACATGTCACCTGCGTGCAAAGACTTCTAAAAAAAACCCTATTTATGAAGCTTGTAAGACTAATATATCCCCCTATTTAAGATTATAAGATATATATATGTATGACTTTTTATGTATCCCCTTTCTTAAATGTAAGTCTTCATAGACCATATACGAACTTTCTTTTTAAAAGTTGGAATTATTCTAAGCAGTTAAAAGTATCAAAATAGTCATATCACAAAGTGATTTATGTAGTGGCACTCTTGGATACCATCAAAGTATGTGTCGCAATGTTTTTGAGTCCTCGTGCCCCCTTACCATGTGAGGAGAGAGAGTAGGGGAATAGAACCCCTTTATACTTAAAGTGACTACACCAAGCAAACACCAAGCTCTCTTTGGAAGAAGGGGAGTTGAATCTCTCTACCACAACCATTGGAGAGTGCCAACTCCCCCCCTCCCACTCTATGATTAATTCAATAACCCTACTATGTGAGGGTTTAGGGTTTTAACCTTACTTGTAAAGGTCTCTTGTATGCCATGGAGAAACCAATCTATGTAGAGAGGTGATCAAATGCGCCCCCTCCTTCTTTTTTCCCTCTATCCCCTCCTTAAATTTAAGTTCAATATAGAAAATTAAGAGGGGTCTACCTCTAATGTATACGCTTAAGTGTCCCCTTCCAAAAACCCCCTCCTTTACACTCACGTGATACCATACAACATCTATAGTGAACCCCCTGAGATTCTAGCATCGGGTCCTGGACATCCTACTTTATATAGAGATACCCAACCCGAAGTAGATCGATGCCGCACTTGGTTCAAAGAGAATGGGAAATGAGAGGGATGCGCCGCTCAAACTCTCTGTCCATAGGGCATAGTCCCATTCCAATCCGCTAAAATGGCATGAATCAAGTTCTAACTTAACAATACGTAAAGGTCGAATGACAATAAAACATTGTGAGAATTCTCCTAGTTCTTTGGGACCACCCTGCCATAGGACAGACCCGTCAGGGGTTCCCCCCACCCGCTTCCCTCAATAGGAATTCTTAGTTATCTAATTAGATCCTAACACATTTATTTGTGACATTTAAAATCAGCTTCTTTCATTAAGACTTTTAGGGAACAGGGTTTGTTCGCGTAATTTATAGCATAGACACGAATACAGAGCAAGCAATCCACTGACAAACAAGTTTAAACAAGTTCCTTCCAAGTTAATCTTTGTCTCTTGACCATACACATAAGAAATTATGTATCCCTTCTGCCCAGTAGAGGTAACTGGTTCAAATCACATGGCACTACAAATTCCATCCTTTTCGACCACCCAGTAGAAGATACACAGAATTCTACGAGGGTATTCTACCCACCAAGATTCCACCCTTGTAACTAGTATTTAGGGTTCCAGGATCCCATCTTGGTTTACAAAGGGGCTCGTCAGATTCTAGGAACAATGCATGATTTATAGCCAGAGCCCCCTCTAGCACCCACATTTCCTACTGCCAGAGACTATCCCTATGACAAACCTTTCGCCTACGGAGCCGATCCAATCCTCTTGTAGTGATAACCATGACCCCCTTGGAGTAGGGTCTCACAGCTAGCTTGGGGTTACCTTAGCATGATCCTTCCTTTTATCCTATTTGTTAATATTTTCAATCAGAGATCTAGATTCTAGCAAACACAAACAGTCCTTTCAAATGTATATCAAATGATGCAATGACAATCAGGCCATCGTGCAGCTCACAGCTTCACATAGTCGAGGTAGACCTTATCCTAAGGTAACCTTACATTCTAATAAGGATTCTCCTCTCCATAAAGAAGATTTGAGTACATCTCTTACAACATGTTAAGCAAGGCATGAATTTCCCGTTTGGGCTATCTTACCCAACATAAGCAAAATTCCTTAAAGAAATATATTGTGCCAGTAACTCAACGAGATGACTTATAGAACTCTTGAATCAACATTCACTTTTCTTAATCAATGTTAGTCAACACTTAACCTTGTCACATTTAACCATAACTATATGGAATGTGCATAAAGATAGATGTACAATAACCTTCAGCAACTATTTCTAACATGATTCTATGATTTAGAATCTCAATTAATCTAGTTGCAATTCATAGCAATTAATAGTTTTTGCTTGTACTGGTATGCTTTCTAGATGAAGTTATCAATTTGTGTAAGCAAAAAATATGGAAGCTAATATTTAATGTAATTATTTTATGTGGTGAAATAATAACCTAGTAATAAATAATATGGTTTGATAGCATGACGACATTGGGAATTTCATCTTTGCTCGCGCTTACATTAGCCACACCCAATGTTCTATTGGTAGTGGCAACTTTGGCAACTTTGAGCACTCTCATATCTTTGGAAATATCCATTGCTTGACCAATTTTGGTGGTTCCCATGGTCTTTCCACTTCATCACTTTGGAGCCATTATCCACAAGCGGTTTGAGAGATAGGGAAGGTGGAATAGATTTGAGATGAGAAAGCGTAAGAGAAGATGGCTTAGTTGAAGACCGAAATAGGGGAATTGAGCTAACTCTCTCCCTTGCAACCTCTCGGGGTAATTCCTCTCTCTCTCTCTCTCTCTCTCTCTCTCTCTCTCTCTCTCTCTCTCTCTCAAGCTTCTTCTTGTAGTCTCTTGGAGGGGTATCCTTCTACCTCTCTTTCTCTACCTCTCTCTCGCAGCCTCTCGGGGTCTCCTTGTCCTTCCTTGTGCCTCCCCATGCCTCATATTTATAGTGAATTAGAGAAGAGATAGGTAAAACCCCAAGAAACTTGACATTTGGTTAGAAATCTTTTAGATCACTCATTCTTTTTCTCCCTCTTTGAGGTGCTATTTATTGCCCGTAAACTACAATTGCAGCATGCGCGATTTTGTGAATCCCTCTTTTTTCTGTATTAAATCTCCAAAACTAGCTAAAAAGTCACTTGCGTTTTTCTACATGACATCCAGTTCTAGAAATTTCCATATCTTTTTAAGATATTTACAGTAAGTAATATCTAAAATATGCTAATTTTGCCCAAAATCTAATATTTTTGGACCATCCATACTATACGCATTAACACTAGTGATTAATATGGCTCATAACTCTCGTTCATGTTGTAACTTTCATGAAGAGTAGCTATGGTCCTTGTCAATCCAAGAAAAATGTCAGATTACGACTCTCAGTTTATTTATTTATTTTTAATTAGATAAAAATTATTAGTTATTAATGTTAGTTAATTTTTACTTTAGTTAGCAACCTTACTAACTTATTAATTGACTAACTAACTTTTGAACTAACCAACTCACTTTTAATTGTGTGGAAATATTACACCACACGCAAGATGAGAGGAGAATAAAAGAGAAGAAGAAGGGAAGGCTTCATCCCCAAGATCCCTCACCCTCACACACTCACTTCCTCACTCACTTACACTCCCTCCCTCAAGCACTCACAAGCAAGCAAGAGAAGAGAAGGAGAGAAGAAGAAGAGTCCACTTTGCCACATACCAAAGAATGAGCTCTTCATTCACTTTTCAACTTTATATATAAAATCCTAAATCCCTTTCGAGCGATCATCCACTTATTATCCCATTTTTACACAGCCGTAGCCTAGGCTCTCTTTCCTATACTCCTCCTATCTTCCTAGATTCCTTTCTATTGCCCATCTACCTTTACAATTTGCACAGGAGGGAGCCTGGAACTCTTTTATAAAACATTTTAGGGGTGCCTTGCATTTGGCTTATGGCGGGCTGTGAAGGAGTAATGTCTCTCATTGTTTGGAATGCCAACAAAATAAAGATTCTTCTTTATTACTAGCTGGCCTCCTTCAGCCTTGCCAAGTCCACAAGGAAAGTGGACCGATATCTCTATGGATTTCATTATGGGCCTTCCTACCACAAGGCATGGTTGGAATCGTATCTTTGTTGTTGTGGACAGACTTACCAAATTAGCCTATTTTATTCCAACAAAGATGTAGTTTTCAACCAAGCAAGTAGTCGATCAATTCATGGAAGGTGTATTCAAGATACATGGAATGCCTTTGAGAGGATTGTGTCATATAGAGATACTAGATTCATGGGAAATTTTTGGAAGAGTTTGTTTACTTCCATGGGCACTACTCTCACTCCAAGTATTGCTTACCACCCTCAAACAAATGGCCAAACTGAGAGGGTTAACCATTGGGTGAAAGTCTACCTGAGACACTTTTGTCATGGTGCTCAATCCTCTTGGGATAATTGGTTGCATCTTGTTGAATTTTGTTACGACAATACATATCATATGAGTATTGGGATGGCTCCATTTGAGGCACTCTATGGATACAAGGTTCAAATTCCTTCAGCCATGTTTCATGAAGAGGTAAATCCACAAACAAAGTATGAGCTAGAGAGAATGGAGATGCTTATGAAGCAATATAAAGAGAATATAAGGGAGGCACAAGATATCATGAAATCCTATGCTGATGACAAAAGGAGGCACATGGAATTTGATGTTGGATATTGGGTCTATTTGAAAGTTCCCAAGTCTCATTATGCTTCCCTCAAAGGAGGGCACAATAAGCTGGCTCACAGGTTTTATGGCCCATACTTGGTGTTGGAAAGGATTGGAGAGCTTGCATATAAGCTCAAATTACCTTCTATTACCTGCATACATAATGTCTTTCATGTATCACAACTGAAGAAATATGTTGGGCCAATATATAGATTATTGAGCTTCCACCACTTGATCAAGAAGGGCTTATTGTCTATGAACATGAGAAAATAATTGGAAAGCATGAAAGGTTATTAGGAACCAAACACTTACTCAATTTTTTATTAAATGGAAGGGGCTACCTATGGAAGAGTCAATTTAGCAACCCTCTTCATATTTGGATGCTTCCCCATGGCTCTTGCAAGAAGAATTATGACAGTCTGTGCATGAACAACTTACTGTATAAAAATACTATCATGAATTAAATTGCCCTAACGACATCAAGAAGTGGTTTTGATGGTATGGGCTGATGCCTTAGGCTGTGTACTTCATTTTTATATCACAAACACTCAATTTAGACACTTTAGTCAAAAGTTATGGCATTTTTATGAATTCAGCCCTGTTTGGACAGTAAGCAATCATTTCACTGTTTCATGTTCATTATGGGACTTCTTAGTGGAAAGTGCTTCCACATGCTTCTCAATCTTCATCGATATGATTTGCTTCATTAATGACTTGTTTATCACCCTATTATCTTTAGTTTTTAGGACAAAACCATCTTTAAGAAGGAATGGTTTTTAATGAAGCAAATTAGTCACATTAGTTCACTTACCTTTACCAAAATAAACCTTGTAAATATCTTAGCCATGATGGTACTAGGGTTTACTATAAAAAGGAAATAAGTACTAATGTAGGAATATTTTTGACACTTATACTAATTTAGGAGATCTCTTGTCCATCACCATCTTGGGGTGAGTACCAAGCTTTGTTTCTTGTATTTTGATTTTAGCTTCCACAGCTATGTTGTGCTATGGTATAATGGAAGATGTCTATGGAATGGCCATGATTGAAGCATTTCATGTTATTTCCTAAAATTTTCTTAGTTTAGTTCATTATTTTTCTTATTGTTTTCCATGGTAGAATAGGCCTTCATTACACCCGTAGGAACACTAGATTTGCTAGATCTAGGTTTTCAACTATCCATCTTTAATGGGTTAGTAGAGGAGGATGTGGAGCTCCATATCAGTGATTTCCAAAAATTAATGATTGTCAAATTCAGGTAAAAGGACATCTCATGATGTTTTTCAACATGACTTTGAAAGGAAGAGCTCAAATGTGGTATCATAGCTTGGAAGCTAGGACCATAACCATGATCAACTTATTCTTTATGGCCTTCCAAAGAGAGCTTGCCCCCTGAGAGAGGACATGATGAAGCATCATACCGATATGATAATGAAATAATATAGACAAATAGTTGTAGATGTTAATTTTCTAAAGAAGTAGCAAAACTTGATAGGAAGTCAATGTCCTGAAGATGGTGGTCCATCAAGATTTAGCTATAAGTGGTGTGGTGCCATAATGTCAAATGCGACATATGTGGGAAGTCCATCCATCTAGCTAGTACTTGATGCAATAATATCAACTCTCTTCAGTAAGGGAGTAAGTTGCCACATCCCATTAATCATCGAGCACAAGGGAATAACCTTTATTAGGATGAGGGACCAAGGGAAATGTTGTAGAGAGAAAAAGCTATCATAAAAGAGCTGCCTAGTGGTAGTGATGTCAGCCTTATTGAAGATGTGCATGTCAACACCATAAGGCTTCCAATTTACGAGATATTAGAAGAGGACATAAGGTTAAAGAAGGTGATAAGGAAAATATAAAAATTGTTGAGGAAAACCCTAAACAGGATGATAAGGGTATGCAAGTCCTTAACCTTGGTGTGGAAGCTGGTCCTCTAAAAGCTACTGATGGCAAAGCTGACTCCAATAAGGAGTTGCTAAAGAAGAATGTAAAAGCCAAGAAAGAGGCACCTAAACCTATTCAATGACCAAGAGAAATTATGGTTTAGTGGGAGAAGAGAAGCATTGCTAATTGTCATGAATTTAACTTAGCCAATTCTCTTTGTGAGGTAAAACTTGATATCACCCTCTTGTAATTGATCAAGAGTGCATAAAGAGTTTAAGAAGATCCTTTGCATTGGGTATATAATCAAACCCTTGGGAATAGCCTGTGTGGGAGATGACTTGTTTGAGCATGCTGAAAAGCATTTCCCAAGGGTGGCATCATATGTTGACGACATATTAATAGATCATGCCATTGTGGATACAGGATCGTTCATCAACATTATGACTTTAGAATTGATGAAAAGACTACGATTAGAAATCCAAAAGGATACCTCCATGATTCTTTGGATAGCTAATGATAGTTTAAGGCAACTGAAAGGTTGTATGTAATGTTCTGTATAATTCAATTTTCAAAAAAATTAACCCCCTCGCCATCACCAATAGGTGGCAAGGGGGAAGAAAGTGATGTGGTGGAGGAAGATGGAAAATGACCTGATGAAGTTGAGAGAGGAGGAGTCGCCAAAGTGGAGATGACAAAAATGCCAATGGGTAGAGGATGATAGCTATGAAGAAGGAGAGGATCACAATGATGACGTCCAAGGGGGAGTGAAGACGACGATGATGGGGGAAGGTGGTGACAATGGGAGAAGAGAAGAAGATGACAATGACAATAGCGATGGGAGGGAGGCCATGTGTGCCACCTCACTTCCTCTCCCTCCCCCCCCCAATGGACCACCTTATATTCCTCTCCCTACTTCAAACTGAGTGAGGAAAAGAGAGAGAGAGGCACCATGTCTTGCCCCCCTTTGCTATATATATATATATATATATAGAGAGAGAGAGAGAGAGAGAGTGTGTGTGTGTGTGACAAAAAGAAAGAGAGAAAGAACCTTCTAAGAAGAATATTCTCCCCTTCCCCTCCTTAGAGGGTGACCACATGCGGTGTTGTTCTTACCCCCCTCGTTCCTGTTCCGCCACCTAATTGGCCCTACTATTCAAGAAAGAGGCAGCTGAAGTCTTGTGGGGGATCGAGTTTAAAGTGAAGAAGACCAAAAAATGGCCCCCAAGCAAAGAATGTTGAATGCAGGTGGAAATCTGATAATTCACGACGAAACCTCAAGCAAGGACATCACCGCCAATCCAACTACGGTACCGGTTGTAAGTAACATAGTTCCAGATTGATGAATTCTTGCTTTGATTCCCGCATGAGATGCATTAGACCCGCACGAGAATGGTCTATTGAAAAGGATAAATCATCGCAAACATTCAAAAGGTGGAGTTGAATCAAGAGAAGCAAATCGCATCTAGTTGCTATGCGACAAATTCGTATGTAGCATAAATAGTATATAAGACTCCAAGGTACCATCGACTCTTCTTTTTTGAAAAATAATAGATAAGTATTTTTACCCCATTGAAAGTATTGTGAGCTTGCACGCTTGATAAATCACATGGTAAGTAATCTATCCTAGAGGAAATTCAATCTCGAATCTCTAGTGCGTAGTCAACACAAGCAACAATCATAAGGACTAAAAACTAAGATGTCTTGAGATCCTCCGATAGTGACTATGTTTATCAATCCTATTCGAGAATTGGGTTCTAGGCCTCAAAGGCAAGGGAAGAACTCAAGGGATTAGGAAACCCTCAGATCAAGTATAAACCAATACTTCTAAACTTGTTGGGAAAAAGGTCGGATTGTTGATCAATGTAAGTGCTCAATAGAATTTACATTCTTGCTTAATTGCATGAAACCTTGGCATGTGTCTTAACCGAAGGTCAAGTAAAGTTTGCATAGAATGACTTAGATCCCAAGGGGAAGAGCAAATATGTTATGGAAGATTATCACAATGCTTTTTGCATTAAATTGATTGTTGGGATGTGATTTGGATGATTATTCCAAGTATTGGTGCTTGATGGTAAATGCATGGTAGGGGTTTGTGATGAAAGTTGCCATGGGAATAAAGGAATGTTTTCTTGGACAATGATATTAGGGCTGAATGCCTTGTTCATGTTTGATTCCTAAAATGGATTAATTAAGGAAGGATATTTTGCATGGGCGGATCATCTCCAAGATCACACCGTGGATTACCCCAAGAGGGAACTGCTCAATTCACGGGCCAAAGGTTGAGTGGTGAAAAGGCCAACCGCGGAAGTTGTGTCTCACTCCTAGGTTGCTTGGGGTCAATGGAGCTCTGGACACTCCTTGCCTGGAGTTGTAGACTGCCGTGAGCCCAATGTCAGTGGCGTTGGAAGATCCTTTTCTAGATAATGGATAGAAATTATGGTGCCATATGATTTGGACCGGGTACTTCTGTTGGACAGAAGGGATACATAATTCTATTGTATGGGAAGGAGACAAATATTAACTGGAAAATAAGTTAAGGAACTTGTTTGTCAGAAGGATTGCTTGCTTTGTATTCATGTTTGTGCTATAAATTACGCAAACAAACCATGTCACCTAAAATGTTTAATTAAGGAAGCTAATTTTAAATGTCACCGTAAATGTGATAGTACCTAATTGGAAAACTAAAGCTATCAAGGGAAGCGGGTGGGCGGAACTCCCGACGGGTCCGTCCTACGGCAGGGTGATCCCAAGAAACTAGAAGGCTTCTCACAAGGTTCTACCATCATTCGACCTTTAGGTATTGTTAGGTTAGAGCCTGATTTCATTCCGTTTTAGGGGACCGGAATGGGACTATGCCCTATGGGCAGAGGGGTTGAGTGGCTCATCCTATTGTTTCCCATTCTCTTTGAACCAAGTGCAGCATGGGTCTACTTTGGATTGGGTGTCTTTGTGTAAAGCAGGATGCCCAAGACTTGGCAATGCTAAAACGCTATAAGGAGACCTTGACCACTAAGAACCCAGATTTCAGGTTGGATCCTAGTGGCTGTGAATATTTCATTGCAAGGCAGACTTGGGAAACCCTAGGCAACAAACCCTGGAACATTCCATGGGAGTTCCGGGCAGCGAGACTTAGATTCATTTCTCGATGGGCCACTAAAACATGCTTGGACAAGCATGCTACATTGTATTACCAAAGTCCATGTGATTGTTGCTAATTTGGAATGCATTTTGCACTTTAGGGTTATTAGATTTGTAATCAGACTGTCAAGTTGATATCAACTATTATTAGGAAGACCATGGATTTTGCAACCCAACTTTTAAGTTGATGTACCCACACTAGTCATCTGATTTTTGGCTAAGGTACTAGACGTGTAATAATAGTGTATGCATATCCTAAATCTCCTCAAAGTGAGATAATACATTTATCCTCAATAGAATTAGATGCATTAGAGGATTCTTTTGGTAGTGAGACTTTGTTAAATGATGAATCAAGGGAGGAAGTGACTCTGAATGAGCCATAATCATTAGGGATTATATGAAGCCATAATCAATAGGGCTTAGGGGGATTCTTATGGCAGCTACTACAAGGGGAGAGAGAGAGAGAGAGAGAGAGAGAGAGAGAGAGAGAGAGAGAGAGAGAGAGAGAGAGAGAGAGAGAGAGAGAGAGAGAGAGAGAGAGTGTGTGTGTGTGTGAGGAAGAGAAAGAGATAGATAGAGAGAGAGGACGGGGAGGTAGAGAGAGGAAGGTAGATAAATATATATAAATATAAATATAAATATAAATAAATAAATAAATAAATAAATAAATAAATAAATAAATAAATAAATATAGAGGGAGAGAGAAGGAGTGCCAGTCCCCCTTTCAATGATTACCATCTCTTAAAGGATAATTTCCAAGAAGAGTATTAGGCACAACTACACGAGATTCAAAGAATCGGTCATTCAAGTTGCTCCAAGTCTCATACTATAGAAACATAAGGGCATTGTTAAGGTTGGAAAGGAGAGTGACGAGTAAGAAGGCTGTGACATGGCATCTAAGGGGAGAACTTTGGGTGCAAGACATGGAACCAAGATAACATCCACAATCCTAATTGCTATGCAAGCTCATCAGGTACCCATGTATTATGTTGAATAAAATAATATACGAGTAAGGGTTATTACTCAAGATTTATCATTTTCTAAAAATGTTCATCACTCATTATATGAGATTTGATTCCATGGATAAATTATTGAAAGACTTGCTCTAGGAATGGGTTGATAAGTTGATTTATTCATTCTATAGGAAAGAAAAATTAAGGCATTTTATTATTTGTTTGTTAAAATACATTTCTTAAGAAAGGGTCATTTTTAAAATCTCTATCAATGTTTCTCTCTCTAAGAGAGCGATCCCTACTTGGGACCTCAACTTGGAAAGGGAAGAAATCATAGATGCCATTGGAAATAATGGAAACGACAACTAGAATCCAAAGCCATTAAGACTATATCTTGAAACATAGATTAGTCTTCAAGCAGCCTAGTAATCCCTAGGTTGTTGAACTAGATATAAAGGTAGATCCCTTATGGTGCTATAAGGAAATGATTGTGTATGGTTAAGAGTTGCACTTTTTTGGGGGAAAGAGTTATGCTACATGATTGTACCTGGTTAAGGGTTGCACCCTTGGGGAGAAGGGGCTATTTGACTTTTATTTTGTCTTGAAGAGATGGTATATATTTTATGAGAAATGATTGATGATCTTAAGTCAAAGATAGGTTGTTTACCTTGTTTTTGTTTAAATAATAAGAATTTCCTAAGAGGAAGAGTTTAGTCATTCCGAGGACTTGTTGGATGAGGGTTTGATGTATAAGAGAATGGCCTCCATGATCTATCAAGAATCGCATGGTGGGGGGACTTGCTCAAGATGCTGTGCCACACACACATAGAATGTACAAGGAGAAGCTCACTCAAGAAACAAGAAGAGAGATGGAGGCCAAAACGTTTTCTTGCTGGTTTCTTCTTCTTCTTCCACACACTTTACAATGTACACAAAGTATAGATAAGATACAACATAAAGGAAAGTGGCCTACTAAGTCAAACAATGCATGACTAACTACACTAGTCGACTGGCACTATAACTATGCCAGCTGTAAATAGGTGTAACAACCTGAATATAATAAGTAATGAGTCAGTGGCCATGTGAGAGTCATAATGACCATTGACGTGCTAAGTGTAGACGTGTGGACCCATCTAACCAGGTGGTCCATCATTAATGTCAGCATGTGTTGAGCTTGTCATCTCAACACTCCTCCTCAAGCTCAACTGCATCTCTGCAACTCCAAGTAAGCTTCGAAACTTTTGAAGCTTCTCTGTACCCAATGCCTTCATGAAGATGTCAGCTATCTGTTTGTGTGTGCTGACATACACCAAGTCAATCTCACCTGCTAGTACCTTCTCTCACACAAAGTGGTAGTGTATCTCAATATGTTTTGTCCTGGCATGGAACACATGGTTCCTAGCCAACTGTATATTGCTCATGTTGTCACAATAAATGACAAATGGACCCACCTGCACATCTAAATCAGCCAATAACTTTTGTAGCCATACTACCTCACATGCTGCAACAGCAACACCTCTATACTCAGCCTCTGTACTCGACAAGGAAACTGTAGATTGCTTTTTGCTGCTCCAAGCAACTGCTGCACTACCAAGAGAGAACATGTATCTGCTGGTAGATCTTCTATCAGACATACTACCAGCCCAATCTGTATCTATGTATCCAAACACCTGTACATCTGTACTTGCCTCATAGAAAAGTCCATAATGCAATGTGGACTTCACATATCTCAATATGCGTCTGACTGTATCCAAATGTGGCTTTCTAGGTACTTGCATAAACTGACTCACAAGACCAACAGCATAGCTCAAGTCTAGCCTTGTAATGGTCATGTAGATCAAACTCCCCACTATCCTCCTGAATATAGTAGGGTCTTCTATCTCATCCCCAACATTAGCACTCAACTTTACATTCTGCTCCAATGGGACTGAAAGTGGTTTGCATGCTGTCATACCATACTTGGACAACATATCCAAGCCATACTATCTTTGGGACAGCCATATACCATCATCACATCTGATCACCTCAATGCCAAGGAAGTACTTAGCTCACCTAAATCCTTCATCTCAAACTTCTTCTTCAAAAAGTCCTTGACTTTAGCAATCCCACTATCACTATCACCTGTAATGATCAAGTCATCCACATAGATGACTATGATGACCAAACCTGTATCTCCCTTTCTCACACAAAGTGAGTGATCAGCACATCAGAAACATAAAAGCCAATATTGACAATATACTCTCTGATCTTGTCAGACCATGCTCTAGGTGCTTGCTTGAGCCCATAGAGCGCCTTCTTCAACCTGCACACATACATGGGATGCTCTAAATCTTCATAACCTATTGGCTCATCCATATACAAGTTTGTTTCAGGTGAAGAAAAGGAACCGGAGGTGAGTGACCCTCCAACTCTGCAGAAGAGACAAAGGCACGGAAGGAATGGCATGCAAAAGACAAGAAGGTCATGTATTGGCTGTCTGCAGTAATTGACAATAATATGCCGGCTGTCTGCAGTAATATGTTGGGACATATTAGAAATGTAGAGAATTCATATGCAGCTTGGACCATACTTGAAAGTATGTTTTCTATAAATACAAAGGCACGAAAGATTCAACTCAAGCAAGAGTTGAATACATTAAAGAAAGGGAAGATGTCTATCAATGAGTATGCACTGAAGGTAAGGAACATTGCAGATGCATTGGCAGCGATTGATGCAATGCTCGATGATGATGATTTGGTGTCGTCTACCTTGGGTGGACTTAACAATGAAAAGGCTTGGAAGTCTTTTGTAACTTCTGTATATGTCAGAAGCCATTTCCAGATTTCGATGAGTTAGTCTCCCTTATGATCACTGAAGAGATCAATATGCATGGTGAGACATCTGAAAGAAGTAGTGAATAGGTCCAAGCCAGTTCAAGAAGGGGACATGGCAGGTTCTCTTCAAGAGGCAGTGGTACAAGACGTGGTAGTGACAACCAGCAAAACAGATTGAATCAGCAATTTGGCAATATGCAGGTTTCAGGAGATCATGGTAACTTTAGAGGCAGGGGGAACCTTAGAGGAAGAGGTGGATGGCAGAACAGAGGTTCTAACAACTCTGGTATTGTGTGTCACTACTGTGGCAAAATAGGTCATATTGCAACCCAATGTTATGCTAAGAAAGATGATATTCGCAGTGGTAAGTTATATCAAGGAAACTATGCATCGTCTTCACGACAGAATGAAGACAAAAATGAACGTCTGTTTGTTATGTAGCATATGTTGAATGCTGTTACAGGAAAGGAAACACATGATGATGTTTGGTATGTTGATTCAGGTACATCCAATCATATGACTAACCATGTAGAATGGTTTGGAGAGATGCAGGATTTGCAAAATGCAGGTTATGTGCAGACGGGTGATGATTCATGCCACCCAATTTCACACATTGGAAAAGTTCCCTTGTCCTTGCATGATGGTAAGAAAAAGAGTCTTTCAGATATATTACATGTGCCATCTATTACAAAGAACTTGGTGTCAGTCGGTCAAATGGTAGAGCAAGGGCTGCAAGTCATATTTAATGCAAAGGGCTGCTTTGTAGAAGACTTCAATGACAAGTGCAGGTTGGTAGCAAAGGGAAGTAGAGTTGGACGTATGTTTACTCTGGATGCTGGAATTCCTACTATGAATGCTGCTATGTATGCTAAAGGAAAAGGTGTTGTTGCAGATATTGAAATTTGGCACAAACACATTGGACATGCAAATGTACAAAGGTTGAAATTAATGCAATCCAAAGGGTTGGTTACAGGTTTGCCTACATTTAGAGTTGTAGAATTTCATAAGGTATGCGAAGCATGTCAGTTTGGTAAGCAGGCAAGAAAACCCTTTTCACATGATAGAGATGTAAGCAGAAATATTCTTGATGTTGTGCATATAGACATTTGGGGGCCTACACAAAATGCATCTCTTAGAGGCAGTTCATACTTTGTCACATTTATTGATGATTGTTCTAGAAAGCTGTGGGTATATTTTATGAAGGAAAAGAGTGAAGCGTTTGAGCACTTTAGAACTTTCAAGGCTGCAGTTGAAAGAGAAACATGCTTGAAAGTAAAGTGCTTGAGGTCAGATGGAGGGGGAGAGTACCTCTCGAATGAGTTCAATGATTTTCTAAGGTCTCATGGGATAAAGAGACAGTTCACATGCAGATATACCCCACAGCAAAATGGGGTTGCAGAAAGGAAAAACCAGGCATATTGCAGAAGTTGCACGCGCCTTAATGGCTGAAAAGAATATGCCTAAGCATTTTTGGTCTAAGGCTGTTCATACTGTTGTTTATATTATCAACAGAACTCCCACAACTGTAGTTCATGGTATGACCCCCGAAGAATGTTTTACAGGTAAGCAGCCTGATGTCTCACACTTGAAAGTGTTTGGCTGCATTGCGAATGTTCATGTGCTAGATGAGTTGCGGAAGAAACTGGATCCAAAGGCTGAGAAGTGTGTCTTTATTGGATACTCTTTAGGGTAGAAAGGGTATCGCTGTTATAACCCTGTCACATGTAAGTTCAGAGTGAGTAGGGATGTCATCTTTGATGAAATGAGCAATCGGTATGCATCTAGTTGTGATGCATTGGATGATGATGATAATCATGACACTCATGTGTAGGCTGAAAAGCAAGAATCACAGACTCTTAGTGGACCAGAGACATCATCTGGTAGTCCTTGGTCTGGGAGACTAAGGAGCAGCTCTACATCTTCAGGTGCATCTAGTAGCACTACAAGTAAAGACAAAGGAAAGAGTAAAGTGTTAGAATGCATTGATGCAGTTCTTGATGGAGACTCTAGTGGCTCAGAGAGCTTGGATGATGAGCTTGGCATTCCTTTAGTGAGGACACCAGGTGTACAGAGAGCTCATAATAATGCAAAGGCTCCATTGAGTGATCCGGTGGTATGCAAATCTAGTAGGGTCAGATACCCTATTAAAAGATTTGGTTTTGAAGGTTATGCAGCTCACCATTATGCTTATATGGTGAAACTAGTTGAGGATGTTGAGCCCACTTGTTTTGAGAATGCTGTTAGTCATACTCATTGGGATGCAGCAATGGATGAGGAGATGGCTGCATTAGAGGCCAATAAGACTTGGGATCTAGTATCATTGCCGAAGGGCAAGAAAGCTATTGGATGTAAGTGGGTTTATAAGATTAAGCACAATGCAGATGGTTCTATTAGTAGGTACAAAGCTAGGCTGGTTGCAAAAGGCTATGCCCAGACATATGGTATAGATTTTGATGAAACCTTCAGTCTAGTTGCTAGGATGGCAACTGTCATATGTGTGATTGCTTTGGCAGCATCCAAAGGTTGGAGGGTGCAGCAAATGGATGTGAAGAATGCCTTCTTGCATGGTGATTTGTAGGAAGAAGTGTATATGGATCAGCTAGCAGGTTATGAAGATTTAGAGCATCCCACGTATTTTTGTCAATATTGGCTTTTATGTTTCTGATGCTGATCACTCACTTTATGTGAGAAAGGGAGATGCAGGTTTGGTCATCATAGTCATCTATGTGGATGACTTGATTATTACAGGTGATATTGATAGTGGGATTGCTGAAGTCAAGGACTTTTTGAAGAAGAAGTTTGAGATGAAGGATTTAGGTGAGCTAAGGTACTTCCTTCGCATTGAGGTGATCAGATGTGATGATGGTATATGGCTATCCCAAAGATAGTATGGCTTGGATATGTTGTCCAAGTATGGTATGACAGTATGCAAACCACTTTTAGTCTCGTTGGAGCGGAATGTAAAGTTGAGTGCTGATGTTGGGGATGAGATAGAAGACCCTACTATGTTTAGAAGGATAGTGGGGAGTTTGATCTACATGACCATTACAAGGCCAGACTTGAGCTATGCCGTTGGTCTTGTGAGTTAGTTTATGCAAGTACCTAGAAAGCCAAATTTGGATGCAGTCAGACGCATATTGAGATATGTGAAGTCCACATTACATTATGGACTTTTCTATGAGGCAGGTACAGATGTACAGGTGTTTGGATACACAGATGCAGATTGGGCTGGTAGTATGTCTGATAGAAGATCTACCAGTGGATACATGTTCTCTCTTGGTAGTGCAGCAGTTGCTTGGAGTAGCAAAAAGCAATCTACAATTGCTTTGTTGAGTACAGAGGCTGAGTATAGAGGTGCTGCTATTGTAGCATGTGAGGTAGTATGGCTACAAAAGTTAATGGCTGATTTGGATGTGCAGGTGGAAGGTCCAGTTGTCATTTATTGTGACAACATGGGCAGTATACAGTTGGCTAGGAACCCTGTGTTCCATGCCAGAAAAAAACATATTGAGGTACACTACCACTTTGTGAGAGAGAAGGTACTAGCAGGTGAGATTGACTTCGTGTATGTCAGCACACAGGATCAGATAGCTGACATCTTCATGAAGGCATTGGGTACAGAGAAGCTTCAAAAGTTTCAAAGCTTACTTGGAGTTGTAGAGATGCAGTTGAGCTTGAGGGGGAGTGTTGAGATGACAAGCTCAACACATGCGGACATTGATGATGGACCGCCTGGTTAGATGGGTCCACACATATACACTTAGCACGTCCGTGGTCATTATGACTCTCACATGGACACTGACTCATTACTTATTATATTCAGGTTGTTACACCTATTTACAACTGGCATAGTTATAGCGCCAGTCGACTAGTGTAGTCGGTTATGCATTGTTTGACTTAGTAGGCCACTTTCCTTTATGTTGTATCTTATCTATACTTTGTGTACATTGAAAAAGAGTGTGGAAGAAGAAGAAGAAACCAGCAAAAAAACGTTTTGGCCTCCATCTCTCTTCTTGTCTCTTGAGAGAGCTTCTCCTTGTGCATTGTGTGTGTTTTTGGCACAGCATCTTGAGCAAGTCCCTCCACCGGGCGATTCTTGACACTCTCCCACTCCATCTGGCCTCAAGCACTTTACTTTCAAGCTTGTTTCTCTTTCAACTGCAGCCTTGAAAGTTCTAATGTGCTCAAACGCTTCACTCTTTTCCTTCATAAAATATACACAGCTTTCTAGAACAATCATAAATGAATGTGACAAAGTATGAACTGCCTCCAAGAGATACATTTTGTGTAGGCTCCCAAATATCTGTATGCACAACATCAAGGATATTTCTTCTTACATCTCTGTCATGTGAAAAGGGTTGTCTTGCCTGCTTACCAAACTGACATGCTTCTCATACCTTATGAAATTCTGCAACTCTAAATGTAGGCAAACCTGTAACCAACTGGATTGCATTAATTTCAGCCTTTGTACATTTGCATGTCCAATGCATTTGTGCCAAATTTCTGTCAAGATTGTGGGAGAGAAGGAAGGAGTCTCGCTTGAAGCTTTCTTGCTTGCACAATGGGGGAAGACACACAAGGGTGGAGGCTGAAAACAGTTTTCCTCTTCTTAGTTGTGTAAGCCAAAAGAACTCAAGTACAAAGAAATAGAAGAACCCTATATATGGGTCTCAAACCAGACTCAACTAACTAAGGTGGCATACTAACTGAGCCACGAACTAGAGTAGATAAGGATAGCTATCATGTAGCTATTATTCATGGGCGGTGTACCAACCGCGTCTACAACTGACAAGTCGGTGACATAAATACACAACGGTCACCCTGACGTATCACGAGTGGAGCTCGATATCTCAACACTCCCCCTCGAGCTCAATCCCAATTCCTGCACACCAAGCAGGTCTCTGAACTTGCGCAGCTTCTCTGCGCCCAATGCCTTCGTGAATATGTCAGCTACCTGATCCTCTGTGCTGACATAATCTAGATCAATAAGACCTAGTAAAACCCTCTCTCGCACATAGTGATAATGCACCTCAATGTGCTTTGTTCTAGCATGATAGACTGGGTTATTTGCCAAGTGTATACTACTCATGTTGTCACAATAAATGACAACTGGTCCATCTGTAGACTGATGCATATCATAAAGTAGCTTATGCAACCAAGCTACCTCACATGCAGCCATTGCTGCACCCCTGTACTCAGCCTCTGTGCTCGACAAGGCAACTGTAGGCTGTTTCTTGCTGCTCCAAGTGACTGCAGCACTCCCAAAAGAGAACACATATCCACTGGTAGATCGTCTATCAGAAATACTACCAGCCCAATCAGCATCAGTGTATCCATGCAACTGTATCTGAACCCCAGTCTCATAAAATAGTCCATACTGCAATGTGGACTTCACATACCTGTGTATGTGTCTAGCCGCATCCAAATGTGGTTTCCTTGGAGCCTGCATAAACTGACTTACCAATCCAACAGCATAGCTCAAATCTGGCCTGGTAATAGTCATATAAATCAAACTTCCTACTATGCGTCTGTACATAGTAGGGTCTTCTAGAAGCTCACCTGCATCTGTGCTCAGCTTCACATTTTGCTCCAAAGGAACTGAAATAGGCTTACAGCCTATCATCCCATATTTGGATAGCATGTCCAATCCATACTGCCTCTGCAAGAGCTGTATCCCACTTGGTGATCTAATCACCTCAATGCCCAAGAAATAACACAGCTCTCCCAAATCCTTCATCTCAAACTTCTGCTTCAATAGCATTTTCACATGAAGGATATCTTCATCACTGTCACCTGTCATAATCAAATCATCAACATAAATGACAAGTAGCATAATACCTTTCTTTGTTTTTCTCACATAAAGTGAGAAATCTGCCTTGGAAATCTGAAAGCCAATAGTGACAAGATACTGTCCTATCTTGTCAGACCATGCTCTAGGTGCTTGCTTCAAGCCATACAAGGCTTTCTTCAACCTGCAAACAAACTCAGGATGAACAGCATGCACATAACCTGGTGGCTGCTCCATATAGACCTCTTCTTGCAAATCACCATGCAAGAAGGCATTCTTTACATCCATCTGATGTAAAGGCCATCCCTTTGATGCAGCCATAGCAATGACTGCTCTTATGGTTGCCATCCTTGCAACCGGACTGAATGTTTCTTCATAGTCAATGCCATATGTTTGTGCATACCCCTTGACTACTAATCTTGCCTTGTATCTATTCACAGAACCATCTGCATTGTGCTTCACCTTATAAACCCACTTACAGCCAATTTCATTTTTACCTTTAGGCAAAGGTACCAATTCCCATGTAGCATTTGCTTCCAAGGCATCCATTTCTTCATCCATGGCTTTCTCCCATTTTTCTTTTCCCATGGCTTCCTCAAAAGAAGTGGGTTCTGGTTCCTGTATCACTTTAACCATATATGCATAGTGAATGGCTGTAAATCCATCATATTTCAGCCTATCCACAGGATACCTAGCTCTCGTAGACCTGCGCAAAGTAGGTTCACTTCCAGGTGCTCTCAAAACATCCCTGGTCTTCCTTACTCCAAGTGTAACAATAGAAGTAATACCCAACTCATCATCAATGCTCTGTTCTGAGCCACTGGATTCACCATCCACATAAGAGTGACCTACATTCACATCAAACATGGGCTGATCAACCTTCTCTTTTCCTTTTCGTGATACATGCATACCACTATCTGCATTACTTTGAGAAGATTCTCTTGATCTCAATCTGCCTGTCCATGGCGAAGAATGTGAACCACTGCTAGAGGACGCTCCAGGTCCACTAATATTTTGTGACTGCTATTGTGAAATCTGTGCAGCATTACCATTTTGTGCATCTACATCATCAATCACATTTACTGGTTTATACCAGCTACTCATCTCATCAAAAACAACATCTCTGCTCACTGTAAACTTACGAGTAGAAGGGTTATAGCATCTATACCCTTTTTGCTGCAGAGAGTAACCAATAAAGATGCACTTCTCAGCTTTTGGATCCAACTTGGATCTCAACTCATCTGGCACATGTACATAGGCAATGCAACAAAAAATTTTCAAATGAGAAATATCTGGTTTCCTACTAGTATACCTCTCCTCTGGAGTCATTCCATGTATTGCTGCAGTGGGAGTCCTATTCATTATGTAGACTGCTGTAGCAACTGCTTCAGCCCAATAAAAATCTGGCAAGTCTTTTTCATTGAGCATGGCACGAGATACCTCTCCAATATGCCTGTTTTTCCTTTCTGCAATTCCATTTTGTTGTGGGGTATGACTGCATGAATATTGCTGCTTTATGCCATGCTCCTGCAGGAACCTTGAAAACTCATTTGAGAGGTACTCTCCCTCTCCATCTAACCTTAGGCATTTTATCTGCAGGCCTGTTTCTTTTTCAACCATCGCTTTAAGAGTTTTGAAATGCCCAAAAACTTCACTTTTCTTTTTCATAAAATACACCCAAACTTTTCTGCTATAGTCATCAATAAAACTGACAAAATAATGACAGCCTCCAAGAGATGCAGCTTTAGTTGTCCACACATCAGAGTGGATTAATTCCAATGGCTTCTTACTCTCTTGAACATGTCTAGGAAATGGTTTCCTTGCCTGTTTTCCAAATTGACAGGCTTCACATACCTTATGCATTTCTGCAACCTTGAATTTCGGCAAACCTGCAACAATATTTTGGGCCTGCATTGATTTAAGTCGCTGTACATTAACATGACCAATGCGTTTATGCCAGATATCAATATCTGCAACTACACCGGTCCCATGTGCAAACATTGCTGCACTCAATTCAGACATGTCTGCATCCAATGTAAACATTCTGCCCTTCTTCTTTCCTTTTGCTATCAAGCGACCTTTATTTTTCATATCCTCAACAAAGCATCCATGGGGATTAAATCTGACCTGCAAGCCCTGCTCAACCATTTGACCAACTGAAACCAGATTCTTGGTGATATTCGGGACATGAAATACATCGGACAAGTATTTCTTTTTCCCATCCTGCATAGACAAAGGAATTTTTCCAATCTGCACAATAGGATGTGCAGTATCATCACCAGTCTCCACAAATCCTGGTTTTTCCATTTTTCTTGCATCCTCCATCCATTCTGCATGACCTGTCATGTGGTTTGATGCACCTGAGTCAACATACCATACATCATTGCTTTCTTCTGCACTTGTCACACAATTGTTCATGTGCTGCACCATAAACAAGTGTTCATTTCTGTCATCACCCTGTCTACTAGAAGATGCATAATTCCCTTGTTGCAGTTTTCCATTCATGATGTCATTCTGCTTTTTATAGCAGTCTTTAGCCATATGACCCATTTTACCACAATAGTAGCATTCAACATTACTGTTTGCATTTTGGCCTCTTTGCCATCCACCACGACCTCTTTGGCTCCCCCTGCCTCTAGAGTTACCATGTCCTCCTCCACAGGACTGGTTTTCTTGAGTTTGCTGCATATTCTGATTTCTGCCACGGCCTCCAAATCGGCCTCCTCTACCTCTGCCTCTACCTCTTCCAGCATTTGAGTAGAAGACAGCTTCTTTTGAAGTTCGTCCTAAAGAAGATGCACCACCATTTCTCTGCTCCTCAGAAATTAGAAGAGCAATCAACTCCTCAAAATCAGGAAATCTTTCACGGACGGAAATGGATGTTCGAAACTGTGCATAATCCTTTCCTAGACCATTCAAGGTCACGGAAACTAAATCATCATCTTCCACTGGTGACCCAATGGAAGCAAGTGCATCTGCAATCTTCTTCACCTTCATGTGGTAGTCGTTGATGCTCATATTTTCTCTTTGCACATTGTGCAACTCTTGCTTGAGCTGCATTTTCCTGGCTTGCGTATTTGTGCTATACATTTTTGACAAAGTATCCCATGCCTCCTTTGGCGTACTTGCATCCTGAATATGCACAATCATAGAGTCTGAAATACTGATAGATAGCCAATACATAACTTTCCTGGCTCTCTCATGCCATGCTTTAAATGCCTGCATTTGCTGTTGATTGGGAACATCAGGAAGAACTGGTTCTTCTTCATTTCCTACAACAAATTCCCAATATCCTTTTCCCATAAGGAAATTCGTCATTCTAAACTTCCATGCTTGGAAGTTGTTCTTGTCAAGCTTTTCAGTGACAATCTGTGAAAGAGAATCAGATGCCATTACAGAAGACTGCAAAAAATTCTGTCACTGCAAAAACCACAGCTTCACCCTCACAAGGGAAAATCTGCAAAACTGGCGAAAGTGGTATTTGACCACACAGTCACTTCCTAGTGACGATTTTGCATCAACAGGCAACAGGGATGATTCTGTAACTCCCAATGTCTCTGCACACAAGCATACGATGCATTTTCTACAGTAACTTTTCACCGACCTGTAGAACAGTGGCTGCACAGCATAAAACTGGGCCTTTTCCTGAGTGCGTGCAGAAAACTTCCGCCTCCAAAACAGGGCCCGAAATGGCCTCAAATCAAAAAAACAGGGTCGCCAAGGGCTAAAGCCCTTGTCTCGTAGCATATACTGCCCTCTTGCTTCACCGCGAAGGGCGTCTCAATCTGAGACAATGCACTCCTGCACTTTCCGACTGTGCTACCTGCAGAGATCTGCTCCCAAAACAGAAAATGAAAGCAACACTGCTTCTCTTACCAGAACACCGCGAGCTTGGCTTGCTTTCTTGAGCTCCTTACCACGAACAAGGCTCTGATACCATGTCAAGATTGTGGGAGAGAAGGAAGGAGTCTCGCTTGAAGCTTTCTTGCTTGCACAATGGGGGAAGACACACAAGGGTGGAGGCTGAAAACAGTTTTCCTCTTCTTAGTTGTGTAAGCCAAAAGAACTCAAGTACAAAGAAATAGAAGAACCCTATATATGGGTCTCAAACCAAACTCAACTAACTAAGGTGGCATACTAACTGAGGCACGAACTAGAGTAGATAAGGATAGCTATCATGTAGTTATTATTCATGGGCGGTGTACCAACCGCATCTACAACTGACAAGTCGGTGACATAAATACACAACGGTCACCCTGGCGTATCACGAGTGGAGCTCGATATCTCAACAATTTCAATATCTGCAACAACACATTTTCCTTTAGCATACATACCAACATTCATAGTAGGAATTCCAGCATCCAGCGTAAACATACATCCAACTCTACTTCCCTTTGCAACCAACCTGCACTTGTCTTTGAAGTCTTCTACAAAGCAGCCCTTTGCATTAAATCTAACTTGCAGCCCTTGCTCTACCATTTGACCAACTGACACCAAGTTCTTTGTAATAGATGGCACATGTAATACATCTGAAAGACTCTTTGTCTTACCATCATGCAAGGACAAGGGAACTTTTCCAATGTGTGAAATTGGGTGGCATGAATCATCACCCGTCTGCACATAACTTGTATTTTGCAAATCCTGCATCTCTCCAAACCATTCTGCATGGCTGGTCATATGATTGGATGCACCTGAATCAACATACCAAACATCATCATGTGTTTCCTTTCTTGTAACAACATTCAACATATGCTGCATAATAAACAGATGTTCATTTTTGTCTTCATTCTGTCGTGAAGACAATGCATAGTTTCCTTGCTACAACTTACCACTGCGAATATCATCTTTCTTAGCATAACATTGGGCTACAATATGACTTGTTTTGCCATAGTAGTGACACACAATAACATAGTTGTTAGAACCTCTGTTTTGCCATCCACCTCTTCCTCTAAAGCTCCCCTGCCTCTAAAGTTACCATGACCTCCTGAAACCTATATATCGCCAAATTGCTGATTCAATCTGTTTTGCTGGTTGTCACTACCATGTCCTGTACCACGGCCTCTTGAAGAGGATCTACCACGTCCCCTTCCTGAACTTGAGTAAAATGCTTAGACTTGTTCACCATTTCTTTCAGACGAATCACCCTGCACATTGATCTCTTCAGTAATCATGAGAGAGATCAGCTCATCAAAATTTAGAAATGGCTTTCGTACATATATTGAAGTAACAAATGATTTCCATGCTTTCTCATTGTTAAGGACACTCAGAGTGGATGAAACCAAATCATCATCATCCAGCATTGTATCAATCACTGCTAAAGCATCTGCAATGCTCCTCACCTTCAACACATACTCATTGACAGACATTTTCCCTTTCTTCAAGGCATTCAACTCTTGCTTGAGTTGAATCTTTTGTGCCTTCGTGTTTATTGAAAACATACTCTCAAAAATCGTCCAAGCTACATGTGAAGTTTCTGCATTCCTGATATGTCCCAACATAGTATTATCAATTATTGCAGATGGCCAATACATCACCTTTTTGTCTTTCGCATTCCACTCTTTCCATGCTTTTAACTCATCTGCAGTTGGAGGGATACCCAGCTCTGGCTCCTTTTCTTCACCTGAGACAAACTCATAAATGTCCTTTCCAATGAGGAAGTTCGTCTCACGGAACTTCCATGAAGGGTAGTTGTTCTTGTTGAGCTTCTCATAATGGGATTTCCACTATTCTCTGCCATTATCACAAACAAGGATATAGCACAACAAGCTAGTCTTCTGCAATCTTCTACAAAACGTGCACAGTAACACACCAAGCAACCTTTTTCATTGATTACTCAACTGTACATGTAATTTGCAACCTGTTTACAGATAAACCTTATATTTGCTTCCTGCAAACACCTCAAAAAAAAATACAGATTCGCAATCTGTAACATGTGCACCCACTTTCGATCAATACAGCCGAAATCACAGTATACCCTGAAACTGCTATCCGCAACCTTGCAGCTCTAAAACGGGGCCTGAAACGGCCTCAGATGCCCAAAATAACTGTGGGATAGCCCTAAAGGGTTGCTCTGCAGAATATACATTGCTCTACTCACACACCAAAACTCACAGCAATCTGAGATTTTTTGCTCGTCCCTGCTTCTGGTGCCTCCACAGGCACTATCCAAGAGAGAGAGTGGAAGGATGGGAGAGCTTCTTACTTGTGGCTTGCTTGCTCGAACCTTGCTTCTTCTCCTTCACTTTAGCCTTCGAAATCAGCCTCTCTTAGTGGTGCGGCTCTGATACCATGTTAAGAATCACGTGGTGGGGGGACTTGCTCAAGATGCTGCATCGAACACACATAGAATGCACAAGGAGAAGCTCACTCAAGAAACAAGAGAGAGATGGAGGCCAAAACGTTTTCTTACTGGTTTCTTCTTCTTCTTCCACACACTTTACAATGTATACAAAGTATAGATAATATACAACATAAAGGAAAGTGGCCTACTAAGTCAAACAATGCATAACTGACTACACTAGTCGACTGGTGCTATAACTATGCCGGCTGTAAATATGTGTAACAACCTGAATATAATAAGTAATGAGTCAGTGGCCATGTGAGAGTCATAATGACCACCAACATGCTAAGTGTAGACATGTGGACCCATCTAACCAAGCACTCCATCATTAATGTCCGCATGTTTTGTGCTTGTCATCTCAACATGATCATACCATGGAAATAGATGCTCGTAAAGGCAAGGGACCTGAAAGAGCATTGCTTGTTTGGCCAAAGGTAGAGTGGTATAAAGGGCACCATAGAACATTGGTTTGCTCCTATGGTAGCTTGTGGATCAAGGTGGCTTTGGATACCCCTCGAAGAGCCTAGAATGGAGTTTACAAACCTTTGTGGCCTCATGTCTTAGACATTGGAAGACCCTAAAGGGTGGAATTATTGATTGTAGTTATGGGATTTAAACAAAGGTATTCAAGTGCCTTGGATACGAGTCCTAATGCAAGGGATGGAATGTAGGGTTTACATTGCACCTTGGAGAAGGTGCACATTAATATTCTCATTTTAAGATTGTTTCCAAAATAATGTTCAATAATCTCTTTGTGTTGTGGATTAACTTATGTGAAGGAACCCAATGCCTAAATAATTACTTAAGGAAGTTGTCTTTATGTGTTGAAACTTAAATGTGTTAGATAATTAGATAACTAAAAATGCACCATTAAATGTGTTGAACCCATTTTCGCGCCGTATTGGCTATGCTATTTTTGGGTGGTTTTTTTTTGTGATTTTTTGGGTCTTTTTTAGGCCCTTTTTTGCTTAAAAATATTTTTAAAATAGCAAATGAGCTCAAAAAAATCTTAAAAAATTTCTAAATTTTTTTCAGAGCCTAATAAACTTATGGAAATTTTTTTAATTTTTTCGATGGGTTTAAGGTCTCACAAAAAATAAATCATTATAAGGAAGATGTACTTTGCATGCGCATATTTACTCCTTCATGATACGGAGTGAGGAGGACCCCTACGGAGATTTTGTTGTGCCACTCTCGCACCATATCAAGTCATCCATGATATGGAGCGAGAAGTATAGTACCAAACATTATGCTTTTTGCCACGCTCGCGCCGTATGAGCTGCTCCATGATACATCGCGAATATGACCCAGCGAAAATTTGGCTTTGCTGCTCTCGCGTCATATCAACTTATCCTCACATGGTTGAATTTATGACTTTATGAATTATCCTTACATTGTTGTTGCTCATGCTCGTAAGATCACCCTAATGAATAAAGATTTTAATATGATTAGCAGAATAAAATACCGAGGATGATGTTTACAATAGAAAAATCGATGTACTTGGACCTGTTAATTATAAGAGAATGGGTGAGGTGTATGGGCAAATGGTTATCAATGTTTCTTGCACTTCAGAGGAAGAGGACTATCTTAGCATATCTCATGAGTACAAGTCCATGCTAGTTGTAAAAAGGATATTTAATTGTTAGATTCTGTAGTTTATTATTGCATAAGGTAAGGCATTTTGACTCTAAAAATTTTTAGTATATAGAATAATTGTGCTATTGATTGCAAATAACACTCCTTTATTTTTGCTATTAGCTTTAGGACATTGATTGCATCTCTTAGCCAATAAATCTCTAAAATTATGTGTATTGTTGATCCATTGTTATCAATGGAATTTTTTTCGAGATTTGGTTCAAATATATCAATGTCTTTCAAAGCTTTTGATTCCATCACAACTACCATAATTTTTTTAATTACATCGGATACACTCACTAGAGAAATTATCCTCATGAACTCTCTAAGTGGTATCCATGGCCAAGGAAGAATGTGGGTTGAATGGAATACTGCTTGCTTTTTGGTTAATTATTTATTTTATTTGATTGTCTATTTTAGTTACATGTTTCCATTTGCAGTGCTGACAGGCTCCTGACTACCTTCTTGGACACCACATATGAGGATATTGTTGATCCTAGAAAACCATATAACTCTCTCTAACAAGAAGTACCATTGCAAAGTCACAAAGTCATACATATACTTATGGAAAAAGAGTGCTTTTCAAATGTCTGCAGGACAATAGATTCAAAGATACTCAAGATAGATGGAGTGAATGTAAGTCTCTTTCATATTGTTGGTTTTTTTAGGGACCCTTTTTTACCAACTTGTTACATTTTTTCTCGTAGTGCTAAGATTACCCTAACTCATATATGCGATGGATAAGGGAGCAATGTATTGAGTTGATTTTAGATAGGGTAATCACACTAGTTGATTCCGATTCCCCTCCACAAAGCCACGAAACATGCATAATAAAAGAACCCACAATCTGATCACCATAGATAATGTCTGTGAACACCTTATGAATCGCATGGAAGGTTCCACTTAAGCTTTCCATAGGTTGCCATTCCGTACTTGTTGATAGAAATATATCTACAACCAAGAATTCGTTATTAGTACTTGCTTAAATGAAAAAAAAAATGTTATCAACTCAAGTCTTACAATGTGTTTGCTGCGAAACATACTCGTTTGGAGGCAAGTGGATATCCTTCGCCATGTAAACATGTTGCAGTTTGATAAACCACCCTTCGTGCATAATTTTGAAAGAAATGATACGTCCCTTCCAGTGATGTTTAATATCCTCTCATTTTTTTCTTTTCACCTTGTGAGAGTCCTTGCAAGAGGGCAGCATGGCAACCTAATCGTTTATACTAAAGATCTTTGGCTCCCAATTTTCATCAACTCTGTGGCTATAGACAGTGCAAGAGTTTACTAAACAAGAAGAGCGCCTTCTGGATGCCATACTTAAATTAAATTCACAGAGAAAGAAGCTCACCGAGAAAGATGAATGAACTAAAAAGTAGAGAAAGAAGCTCACTGAGAAAGGTGAATGAACTAAAAAGGAATATTAAGAAGACTAATGAAAATATATTGGGTGCCAAAAAGTTTTCGACTTTAAAAAAAATCATCATTAACTTCACAGCAACTTTATTATGTCATTTGTCAGATTTTATAAGTAAATAAGTACTTCGGGACTACCAAAACATGTCAAACATTGGAGATTTTGGCTAAAAAGGAGGAGAGAATCACGAAGTGGACTCTACTATCTCCAAAAAAGAGGAGACAAGAATACCATATTCTTGCACACGTGGCAAACTCTCTTTGGCCCTTTTCTTAATCCCGTGATTAACAAAAGTGCATTTTTTGAAGCGTTTTCGGCCCTAATGCTTCAACCTGCATACATAATGTGGGTATTTTGGATCCACATAGCCCTTTGGTTGATCCATGTACACTTCCTCTTCTAAGTTGCCATTCAAAAATGCATTTTTCACATCCATTTGATAAAGCCTCCAACCATAGATAGAAGCCAAAGCAATTACCGATCTCACTGTCGTCATTTTAGCTACTAGACTGAATGTTTCTTCATAGTCTAAACCATAAGTTTGTGCATATCCTTTTGCAACTAGCCTTGCTTTATACCTTTCAAGAGAACCATCCAACTTACATTTGACCTTGTAAACCCATTTACATCCAATGGACTTCTTGCCATAAGGTAGTTTCACCAAATCCCAAGTCTTGTTTTTCCTTAGTGCATTCATCTCTTCATCTCCACTCTTTGCTCTCTATTGCTTCTTCAAAGCAAGTAGGCTCCACATGTTGTACATAAGAAACCATGTATGCATAATGCATCTTCATGAACCCATTATAAGTCAATCTATCAACTGGATACCTTACTCTTTCTGGCCTTCTCAATTGAGGTGCACTACCGTGTGTCTCATCTGATCTAGGATGTGGTGGCACATACTTTCCTGCACTTCTAGTGCCAGGTGTTTTAACATGCGGAATGCCATACTCGTCATCTATAGATTCATCTTCTGAACTTTCGGTCATTGGTCTCTTACCTTTTGCAACTTCTGCACTCCTTTGTGCATTTCTCAATCTACCACTCCATGGACTGTAGAGCTGCCACTGCTTTCCACATTCTCTTGAGGTCCCGAAGCATCTTCCACATGCTGATTTTCAGCCTTGCTGTTTGCTGAAATTTTCCTTCCATAGCCATTATCATCATTGCTTTCATAGGAATCAACATCCACTACAATTTTGGGCTTGTACCATGATTCATATTCACTGAATTTGACATCCCTGCTTATGTATACTTCCTTACTGGATCATAGCATTTGTATCCCTTCTTCTCATCATGATATCCAAGAAAAATGCATTTTACAGCCTTAGGTTCCATCTTCTTTCTCAAATCATCCGAAACATGAACATAACAGACACATCCAAAGACTCTAAAGTATGCAACAGTGGATTTCATGCCATGCATTCTCTCATATGGTGACATATTATGAATCAAGGCTGTAAGTGTTCTATTCATAATGTGAACTGCAGTATGCACTGCTTCTGCCCAATATGACAATGGCATGTTCATTTGGTTCATCATTGCCCTTGCAACCTCTGCAATAATTTGATTCTTCCTTTCAGCCACACCATTTTGCTGAGGTGTATACCTGCATGTCAATTGCCTTTTGATACCATGATCTCTCAAGAAGTCACAAAACTCATATGACATGTACTCTCCACCGTTATATGACCTCAAACATTTTATGTAGCATCCAAACTGCTTTTCAGCCACATAGATTTAAATTCCAAGAACTTTTCAAATGCTTCACTTTTATGCTGCATAAAGTACACCCAAGTCATCCTGCTGAAATCAACAATGAAAGTGATATAGAATCTACATTTTCCGCTCATGGAAACATTCTCACATGGGCCCCAAATATCTGAGTGTATTATTTCCAAAGGATAGCTCCTTATTCTCCCCCTCTTTGGAAATGGCAATCTGGGCTGCTTGCCAAATTGACAAGCCTCACATACATGATCAAAATTCACATATCCTAAATGTGGTAAACCACGGACTATCTATTTTGATTGCATTTGCTTCAATCTTTGCAAAGTAACATGACCAATCCGTCTATGCCATAATTCCACATCCTTATCTTGCCCATGTCCTCTCTCAACATACATAGAGTTTTGAATCACTGGAGTACCTGCATTCAAAGCAAACAATCTCCCTTTCTTTCTAACATGAGCAATCACCCTGCCAGTTCTCCCATTATGGAACTCTTCAATGAAACATCCAAACTTATTGAATCTCACCTGCAATCCTTGATCTGATCGATGCTAGGTTCTTAGTTATTGTGGGCACATAAAGTACATCACCAAGCTTGTTCTCAATCCCATCTTTAGTAACAAGTGGCACACTACGAATATGAGTAATTTTGTGTAAAGTATCATCACCAGTGGCAACATATTCATCATTCTGCACTTGCTCCTTGCTGTCAAACCACTCGGCATGATGAGTCATGTGGTTTGTAGCTCCTGAATCCAAAAACCAGTCATTCTCACGAGGAGGACGAGTCATGCTCCCAAGCACATGCTCCATAGCAAATAGGTGACCTCTAGTCCATCTCTAGGTCCATAACGTGTACCACCACAAGTGCCTGCATAGTGGCCATATTGGGTTCTTCCACGACCCCTAGACATAGCATTCTGTTTTTGATAACAATCCCTCTCAAAGTGACCAAAATGCTCACAATAATGACAAGTGCCATCTCTTTGTGAAGAAGGACTAGACCGTCCTCTACCTCTAGGGAAAGATCTCCCCCTGCCTCTATGCATGAAGTCACTACGACCAAAGTTGCCTCTTCCATGAGCAAAACCATAATTACTACGACCAGGTGAAGAGCCTCTAGCTCTAGATGAGCTGCCATTACCTCTATGGTGATATAAAACACTATCTCCACCTGCATTTTTGCCACTGCTAGATGCATTCAATCCCAACTTGATTTCTTCTGTAAGTAGCAATCCAATAAGCTCCTCAAAGTTAGGCATAGAGCCTCCCCTAATGGAAATAGAGGTATCCAAAGATTTAAAAGCTGGTCCAAGTCCATTTAGTGTCACTGACACTAAATCATCATCATCAACAGGTGCATTAATGGATGCAAGGTCTTCTGAAATTTGCTTGATTTCTGCCACATACTCACTAATACTGCGATTGCCTCTCCATGCACCATGTAATCTCTGCTTAAGTTGTATCTTACGAGCCTCTGTACATGTTCCATACATTTTTTCTATGATTTCCCATGCCTCCTTACAAGTACTTGCCTTTTTGATATGAGGAATCAATGTTTCTAAAATACATATGGAGATCCAATGCAAAACCTTCTTATTCTTCCCAATCCAATCCTTGTACGCTTTCTTTTGCTCTTCAGTTGGATGTTCGGGAACTTCTGGACATTCATCATCACCTATTATGAGATCCCATAGACCTCTACCCATCAAAAAATTCTCCATCCTGTAGGACCAAACACTATAGTTGTCTTTGGTCAATTTGCCCCCCACGTTCTGAGTGATCTGTGCCGTGTCAGAAATTATGACTGCTGCAAATTCAGAAGAAAACAACAATACAATCTGTCCAAAAATGGTATTCAGCAGTATGACTGTCATACATGTGTCCAAAAACTATCATATACATCCATCCATGACGCCAACATGTCATACATTCAGTTCCCAGCAAGAACCATCCAAATCGGATTCCACACGATGTCTGTATGACCCAAAAAGCATCAAAATACAGGCTTAAAATCGACCAATTTCCTTGCTGTTTTTCTGCAGTTTTTTTGTGCCAAGAATGAAGTCCCAATCAAGATAAAGCTAGAAAAGTTTTTATGGAAATTTTTGGCAAAATTTTAAGCCTCCAAAATGACACCCAAAAATGGCATAAAACTGGCCTTCTAGGCCTCCAAAACAACTAGGTCAGCTCTTGCTTGATGTAAACCATAACAATTACAATCAAATGATGCACCTGCAATGTGTGTGAGTGTTAAGAGCTGGATATTGGTGGCCGTCCATCTTTCAAGATTCCTTTGAATATGTTAAGAGATGTGATACCTGTCAAAGACATGACAACAGAGAGAATAGGAAACGCCTACTTATGCCTATCATGGCTATCCTTCCATTTGAGAAGTGGGGCATTGACTTTGTGGGACCTATCACCTCGTCGTCTACTACCTAGAAGAGGTATATTATAGTAGCAACTGATTATTTTACAAAATGGTCAGAAGCGCGGGCGACAAGGCATGACAATGCAAAAGAGACTGCAAGTTTCCTTTTAGAGCAGATTATCTGCCGGTTCGGTCCACTGAAGGAACTAGTGTCAGACCGTGGAACCCACTTTTTGAATAAAGTGATCAAAATATTGATTGAAGCTTGGCAAATCAAACACAATAAAACAACCCCCTATAATCTGCAAGCAAACGGACAAGTTGAAAGTACTAATAAGCAGCTTGTGGGTATCTTGTCTAAAATAGTATCTGAGAAGAAACGAGACTGGGACATGAAGTTGTATGTGGCAGTATGGGTGTACAATACAACGTTCAAGCGAGCTACTGGCCATACTCCATTTAAATTAGTTTATGGTGAAGAGTGTGTGTTACCCCTTGAAATCGAGTTGCCAACCATACGGTTTGCAATTAACCACTCTTTGGGAGACGAGGATTCTCTCTTTGAGCATTTCACAACCATAGCCCACCTGGATGAACTGAAATTGCAGAGCTTGTTGCATTAGGAGTAGCTAAACATTGGATGAAACAGTTGCATGACCTTAAAGCAAAGAAGTATACCTTTAAAAAAGGGCAATTAGTTCTGTATTATGATGTGCGTAGGGAGCTATTTCCAGGAAAGCTGGAACCTAGATGGGATGGCCCCTACAAGATTGTCAGAATAGGGGAAAATAGGTCTACGGCTCTACTAGATGATCTACAGGGAGTAGAGTTTAAAAATAAGGTTAATCTTAATAAAATTAAACCTTATTATTTCTAAGTATGCTAACACCGAGAAAATGCATTGCAGGTCCATGCTGGGACTGATTTGTGACCTGTAAAAGAGCTTAAAGCTGGTTGATGGGTCGGTTAATTCCTTATTTGGAGCACCCATATCTGGAGCAGAGATACCATCCGGGGAAACTTATCTAGTGGAGCAAAGGATACAAAGTGATTGAGCAAGAGGACAGAACCTTTGTGTGGGAGATCAAAGTCTTCTGCCATCATGCTTACGACTGTTGACAAGTATCCCTCTTGAGTTCAATGAAGAAGGTGGGATGGAGCCGTCCGTTCACCCTCTAAACATGCTCAATTTTGATTATCATCATTATGAATAGAGGAGTTCGTGATGGCAGGTTGTGTAAACCTATTGTGGACGTACACATTATATTTTGACGGAGCATCCAGGGGCCCTAATAAAAAAGGGAGTGTTGGAGTAGTAATCCGAGATCCCCGACATAGAGTTACGATGAAGTTAGTTGCTTATCTCGGGGTAGGATTCACTAACAATATGGTGGAGTATAAAGCCTTGATTATGGGACTGCATATTGCCAAACAAGGTGGTATTCGGTGGTTGTTAGTAAAAGGGGATTCCCAGTTGATTTTGAATTAGTTAGATGGGGCATACACAATGCGGAATCCCATTCTTTGTATGTATCATCAAACTGCCATGACCCTACTTGAGGAGTTTGAGAGAGTGTCTTTTTAATTGTTACTAGAATCAGTTTGCGGATTCACTGGCAAATCTTTCTTATAAAGAATACATTTTCTTCAATTGTGGTCCTAGTTTAGATACTGTTATCAATAATGAAACAGGACCCGGTCGCTTGTGGAGAATGTTATCAGAGCATGCAATATATGGTAGACGATGGTTGATATGGGTGATGCAAAGAGTAGCCGAGACCAATCTACCGTTGTTATCATGGACCCATAAGCTGATTAGACAACATGTTATGCGTATGCCTCTTGCTATATATGCAGGAGGGATGGGTCATAACCTTATGCATTTAGTTTAGGGCTATGAGCCCTGGTTTTTTCCTCCTTGGAAAGGAGCATATTATTGTATATCTGTACTATTTCAGGGAGGGATGTGTAGGTGCTATTCTGTTTGATCTTGTTAGGCCAAGAGGGCCCGTTTTGCGAGGTTTTACTGTTTTATTTCATTAGGCCAAGAGGGCCAGTCCAGTTTTTGTAGTAAAGTGCTTTATTTCATTAGGCCAAGAGGGCCAATTGTCTATTTAGTACAGGTGTAGTTAATGGTTTCTTGTTGTAGTCTTGTGCTAGACAGGTTTGAAGAAGAGCTTGGAAGGAGCCTTTGTTGCGTGGAGCTTCTCGTGGCCCTATCCAGGTGATATCTCTCCTTTATGAGTACCATGGTTTTTATGCTATCTGTGTCTATGTACTTGTAGCGGATTTTCTTTTCTTGTTGGGGACCGGCGTCCAAGGCATGAAGTCCTAGGTTTAGGTTAGGTATGTCTGAGAGAGGTCTGAGTAGTTGTTGCCTCCTGTAAAGACATTTCCAGGCATCGAAAGACCTGTTTTCGAAGGCCGTCCTAGTGACCCTGTTCTGCTAGCATACTAGGCAGCCGTTCTAGGAGTTCTTGTTAGTTGTGAGGCAGTTAGAGAAGCCTGCCCGAAGAGAAATAATGATGATATAGAGCAAAGAAACCCTGAATATCTGAACAAAAATAAATATATACAAAGGTGTGTAAAAAGGGTTTCTAACCCCTATAAAAATAGAAACGAAAGGAAAAGAAATTTTATAAGTAGTTGATCATCACCTAGCGAAGGCCTAGTAGGTTCCTGGGGACGAATCCGGACCCAGGGCCGATGCCTTGTCTTCCTAGGGGTAGCATCTTGCTGGAAAAAAAGAAAGTAAGGAAGGTTGGAGAGAAAATAAAAGTGAGCGTTAGAAAAGGATTAAGTGTCGCCTTGCAAGGGCTTGGTAGGTTCTTGGGTATCGAGACAGGTCCTGAGGCCAATGCCCAGTTCTCCTTGGGTCACTATGCTCAGCTCCCTCCTTTTTACAAGCCCGAGTATGGAAAAATAAAAACCTTTAAAGAGGAAATGTGCTAAAAGACACTACTTCTTGATCAAGCTATAGGAGTCCTCACCTAGTAGGAGCTCCTGGTTGTGTTGTCCTTAGTTAGGTAGGTAGTTCAAACCACCACTCAAGGCGACCTCTTTTATGGTTCTTTTTCGTTTGGCCGTGTTGGAGCAGTTGGTTAGTGACTAGCTGTGGACCTTCTATCAGATTATGCTAGGCCTACTCCTTGTGGATGTCATGCCTTGGTTTTGTGAGGGGGTAGAGTGAGCATTGTGCTGTGTTTAGTATGTCTATTTTGTATTAGCTTGATGCTTCCTTTGGTTGTTTTGTGCAGATTTGTTGTGGGATTCGACGGGCTGAGTCGCCCTATCCCGTGGTCGCCAATGAGAGAGGACTTTTGAGCCCGGGATGTGCCTAAAATTTGCCAAAAAATCTAGAATTTAAGGTAAAATATTCAACATCGAACGCGGCGGCTCTAGCTAGGACGATTTTAAGCACCAAGTGAAAGACGACTCTTAAAAGGCCCTCGACCGACACTTGTTAAATTTTGATAATTTTCCAGACTTCCATGCGGGTTGTCAGGAGTTGCCAACCAATGCGAGATGTCAAGCCGGACACCCAGGATTTTTCAGAGCTCGATTTGGATGCCGGACGGGGAAATGGCCACAAATTGGGCAAGATATGAAGAGGTGGACTTGTTTTTGGCCAAAGTGGGCATGACCTTTGGGGCCTTGGGTAGCATTTTATAAAACATCAAATCATGGGCATGAAGAGATGAAGAAAAAAATGTGGATGAAGGTGCCTGCAACACGCCGATTTTTGCGCCTTAAATCATGGAGATGGAGATGCCTGCCTGAATGCAACCCACCCAACTGACAATGGGGCTTGACTACCCCTTCCCTGTTGAGCATATCGCCGTCCTTCGCTCATCCAATGGTGTCCTAGATGCATCCAATGGTGTCCTGGATGAAAAATTCTGATTCTAGTCTTTCTCTCTCCTCCTTCTCTCTCCCTTAAGGGGCTATTCTTGCGTGCAAGAGGAAAATGAAGAATGGTGAAGGAAAGCTTGTCCGGTTGGGACCAGATTACTTCCGGATCGATGTAGACATGAAGATTGCTGATTGTGAAGATACTGGACATTGAATGAGGGCTGACCCGTAGTCCCGCACCAAAACCAAGATCCCGAGATATAAAGCCTAAGTGGTAATTCAATTTTTATGAAGAAAAAATGAGTTTTTATGCTATTTGGTTGATGAAACTTTGTTCTCATGGGCTGAATATGCACCATGATGTTGTTTGCTATGATTTTGATCAGTTTATAATCAGAAAATCAGAAAATCATAAGTGATATGGCTGAAATTAATGTCATAAAACCCGTAAAACACGCGTTTAATTGGTAAAATGGGGTTTTTTGCAAAATAAAGGGGAAATATGAGACATAATGCCAACAAAACCTGAAATTTTGCTGTCAAAGAACCTAAGGGCCACATCCCACAATCAATCTTAATTTCTAGTTATTTTTTATTGAAGAAAATAGAGAACAAATACCAAAAATGGTGAAAAATGGATTTTAAATGGGAGAAAATTAGGAAATGGTAAAAGGAAAATTCCAAAAAATTACATGTGTGTTTGTGCAATGTATAATGAAGGTAGAGCATGAGTTTGACCTCGGTTTACCCTCGTTTCTATGTTTTCGTCCGTGTTTATCGCTTTCTCTATAAAGAAATACACATAAAATGACTCTTTCACCTATCAACGCATGCAAAACATTAAATGGTAGGGTGAGAGGGGAGTTTGAGCGTTAAAGTATAATCTTAAATCCGATTTATGTGTTGCATCATGCCTATAGGATGTTGTTTTAAAATAAAGGAAAATGCAGCATGAGCGTAAGGCTCGGTGTCTTTTCTCATTACATAAACGCTAGCATGGAAATCATGAAAAGATTTGTTTCTCACGATGCACAATGCTGATTTATTCACATTATGCACTATGCATGGTTTATAGTATCAAAGGAAAATCTCTTGGACTGCATAGCAATTGTTTTCTTAGGACTTTGACCCACGATTGAGAGTGTAAGGCTATCCCTTGCCATAGGATAGAGGGTCGGTTTCCTAAGGGACTGTCAAGTGAGGAAACATGGTATATCTCCTGGAAATACGAGAAATATGAAAGAGAGGAGTTTGTGTTTGATTGTGTTATATATTTAGCAGTGCATCAAGGGGCTAATCCTTGCAATGTAGGAGAGCTGTAGTGGGGCCGTGGTGTTTTTACCGAGAGGTTGCCTCCATATGTGTGTGATTGTGGCATTGCCAATGTGTATGGGTTCTCCCTCTGAGGAGTTTATGGGAAGAGAAATGTTGGACTATAAACCATAAACGCAATAGATTAAGCTTTAGGGCAGTTTGTCCTTTAGCATTAGATTGACGCTCCTGGTCCGTGAGGCCATGAGGGTGTTTGTGTGTCATGAGCATGAGGTCCGGCTAGTGCCATAGCCAGTGCCAGCCCATTTTAGGTCCCATCAAAAGGATTTATTATTCCTTTCCTTCAATAGATGTTCAACTCTAATGGCCTCTTCATATACATCTACTAATCTATCATATCTTAGACTAGAGTTTCTAGCCAAAGATTTATATAATTTCTCATTCTTGCTCCCATTTATGAAGATCATGATTACATCCTTGTGATTGGATATTTCTATCTTAGGGACTCTCTTATAGAGATTACATACCTAGATTATGTAGTCTTGTATCTTTTCCTTGTCTTCTTAGCCTTGGATCCTTGGATTCTTATTCCTCTAGCTATGCCTTGATGTTTGCTAGAGGTGTTGTTTCTTGGAGGCGCTTTCCAATACATAGAGGGAGAGTATGCTGTAGCCATTGAGCCGTACAAGGAGGCTCTCTTGTTAGAGGCCATCTAGTCATAGAATTTGGTACTACCAGAGATGTGGTCCCAACCCTACATTCAAATTCTATGAGTGCTATTGAATCTGGTCTTCCATGCAAAGACAAAGCACATTGAGGTGCATTAGCACTTTATCAACGAGATCATTGAGAACAAGACCATCGAGCTTCAATTGACCAAGATCTTGGAGACCTACCCACTAAAAGTCTCTCAATAGAGCATTTTGCATTCCTTAAGAATTTGATGGGTATTGGAGGAGATGACGTATTTACTCATCCTCTTGTACTTTTTGTACATTTGTACTTTGTCACTTTTTTCTTGTTCTCTCCTTAGTAGTGGCATAGTCATCTTTAAGTTGTAGGTTGTTGGGGTAAATGTGCAAATGTGTAACCTCTTGTGTATTCATTACACTAATATGTAATATTTTTGCAACAAAATATTAACGACCCTAGACCCTACACATCCCGCAAGAGCAATTCCGAGTGATCTCTTGCAACAAAAACTTTGGACTAAGTGCTCCCTCCACGTGCATCAACAAACACCAACCCCGCGTCGTGTATAGGAAGCCGTGGCTAAAAATCGTAGCCCATGTGGGAACACCCCTTCAAGGGGGAAAAGAGACAATTGATAATTTTTGCAAAATTTTTTAAATGTAATAACTCCCTCCCCTTCAACCGTTGCATGGCAGGGAGAGGGAGTATGAGTAAGTGGTAGAGGGGCATGAGGAGGAGGCATGCAACTTGCCACTTGTGTGGCTGCCCCCCCCAACCACCCCCCCCCCCCCCCCCAAAGCTTGAGGGAGGGGAGAGGGAGGAGGATCGTGTTGTCGTGCTGCATGCCGCCTGCTGCCACCGCTAAGATTGCTACCGCCACTTGCTGCTGCGCCCCATCGTCGTCATCATCATCATCATCATCATCATTACCATCAATCATCATCATCGTCATCATCTTCCCAATCATCACTCTCTCTCCACGTCATCTGCCTGTGACAGAAGCTTGGAAGCTTCTATTGGAAGCTTCTATTAAGGCTTCCATAGGCCCTATTCACCCGTGCCTTCTTCGGGTTTTTAAAACCAAGTTTGCAAGGCCCGATTTCTATGAAGGGAAGTAAATTCACGGGTAGTAGGGAGTTTTAGAATTTGGATAAAGGGCAAGGAGAGTTCGCTAAGTCGAAATCCGCAACATCAATGGATCCTAAGCAAAAGCCGAGAGGAGCACACGCGGAAGCTTCCAACCCGAGTATGCGAGTGGACAATGCCCCGATTCTTAATGTCCAGGTTTCGATAATATTCTCGCATGAAAGGATGCATTAAGAATGTCTTTAATTCTCATAGGGAAATTTAAATGCATTAGGAAATTTATATACTCATTCGATCTACAAAATTTAGTTGCATGTCAAGCATTTGCAATTGCTTGCACTTTCGTGGTTAGGGGTAGTTGAAATTCTGAACGTATGATGCATAAGTAAAAAGATGGAATTGCGCAAAGGCATCTTTGTTGCATCACGCAAAGGACATAGTAAATAGCACATAATGTGTCAAGAATCGCGTGGTGTGGGGACTTGCTCAAGATGCTGCGCTGAGCACACACAGAATGCACAAGGAGAAGCTCACTCAAGAGACAAGAAGAGAGGTGGAGGCCAAAACGTTTTCTTGTTGGTTTCTTCTTCTTCTTCAACACACTTTACAATGTACACAAAGTATAGATAAGATACAACATAAAGGAAAGTGGCCTACTAAGTCAAACAATGCATAACCGACTACACTAGTCGACTGGCGATATAACTATGCCAATTGTAAATAGGTGTAACAACCTAAATATAATAAGTAATGAGTCAGTGGCCATGTGTGAGTCATAATGACCACCGACATGCTAAGTGTAGACATGTGGACCCATCTAACCAGGCAGTCCATCATCAATGTCTGCATGTGTTGAGCTTGTCATCTCAACACTCCCCCTCAAGCTCAATTGCATCTCTACAACTCCAAGTAAGCTTCGAAACTTTTGAAGCTTCTCTATACCCAATGCCTTCGTGAAGATGTCAGCTATCTGATCTTGTGTGTTGACATACACCAAGTCAATCTCACCTTCTAGTACCTTCTCTCTCACAAAGTGGCAGTGTACCTCAATATGTTTTGTCCTGGCATTGAACACAGAACCTAGGTGTCCACGAATGTTTGCTTAGTATGGATTGGCTAATACCCAATGATGCCCACATTCACTGTGGAAAGGGCCAAGTTTCCTTTCGAAATTCTGAAGGGGAACTAGTCACAACTCAAGGAGAGGCTGGGAAGCCAAAAATTCAACTGGCCAAAGCAACAGGGATAATAAAAGGAGTTAGGAAGGGCCTACCTGTCTATTTGATTAAGCTAAATAAGCTAGATCACGATCATGAATCTAGGAAAGGACCTTCATGGTTAAAGGAATATGTAGACGTATTTCCTGAAGAGCTGACAAAACTTCCTCCTAAAAGGGAAGCCGATCATGAAATCAAGCTAGCGCTAGGAGCTGCACCAATCGCAAAGAGACCATATAGGATGTCTATCCCGGAAGCAATTGAGATGAAGGAGCAACTCAAGCAACTGTTAGAACAAGGCTACATCCATCCTAGCAGTTTGCCAAGGGGAGCTCCAATGCTGTTCTAGAAGAAGAAAGATGGAACGCTTCGACTATGCATTGACTACAGAGGGTTGAATCAATTGACCATTAAAAACAAATACCCCATTCCAAGAATAGATGAAATTCTTGACCGTCTTCAAGGTGAGAAGATCTTCTCTAAGATAGATCTCAGGTCTGGATATTATCACATAAGGATCAAGGAAGAAGATATCCCAAAGACGGCATTCAACACAATGTATGGATACTTTGAATTCCTAGTCATGTCATTCGGGCTGACAAATGCTCATGCTACCTTCAACAAGTTAATGTAGGATATCTTTAGACCCTATCTTGATGACTTTGTACTCGTCTTCTTTAACGATACCCTAGTCCACTCCAAGCAGGAAAAAGATCATGAACCCCAGCTTCGCATTGTCCTTGAAACAATGAGGGCACACAAGCTTTATGCCAAGAAGAAGAAGTGTGCATTTTTCAAGCGACAGATTGAATATCTAGTATTCATTGTATCAGCGGAAGAAATTTTAGTAGATCCGGCCAAGGTCAGAGATGTTCTCGAGTGGCCAACACCAACTTCTGTCAAAGAAATACATAGTTTTCTTGGATTTACAGGATGGTACAGGGTTTTTATCAAAAACTATGATTTGATTGCAACGCCTCTGACTGATATACTAAAGAAGCAAGTATCAATTGTATGGTCACCTACCTAATGAACAGTCTAGCTTTGACAAACTAAAGCAAAGCTTGGTATCAGCACCCATTCTGAAACTTCCAGATCTTAGTAAGGAGTTTGAAGTGATAACTGATGCTAGCACACTTGCCTTAGGATGTGTGCTCATGCAAGAAGGTCATCCAGTAGCATACTCTTCAAGGAAACTGAAGAGCCATGAAATGAACTATGCTACCCACAATTTGGAACTATTGGTTGCCATCCATGCTCTCAAACTCTGGAGACACTACTTACTAGGTAACAAATTTACCTTAGTGATGGATCACAAAAGTCTTAAATGGATTTTCACCCAGAATGAGCCCAATATGAGGGAACACTGATGGATTGAAGTGTTGGAAGAATATGATTTTGAAATGAAATACTGGCCTGGAAAGGATAATGTAGTTGTCGATGCACTCAGTCGCAAGGCATTTCTAAATTCTTTGATTTTGCAAGATCCATCAACAGCAAGATCTCTAGCTACAAAGGTATCCATGCCAAACAACCATTAGGGCCAAAAACGCTTCAAAAACGACACTTGTAAGAAAGAGATTAAGTTGCTAATTAGTTGAGGTTTAGGAAGAATAAAACCTCTAAATTTGGTTGTCCAGATGTGATTAATGAGAGAAAATTTGGTTCATTGAAGAGGTCGGCCATTAATTTCCCTCATCTTTTAATCCAGGTCATGGGCCACCTTTTTGGCCGTTTTTGTCTTGGAACTTGAGAGATTTTGTATTTTTGAGATTTTTGTACGAAATTCGCATTTGTTTGCTCCCGTGTTTTCTTTCTACACACTATTCTCTTTTGCCATTCTTTTTGTTGCACTTGCTTCCTATCATTGTGAGATTCTTGCTCGGTTCATTTGTAGAATGTCTAGCAATACCTCTTCAAATAACACATGTGCAAGCACACGTAAATATAAGCTAACTGTTCAGCTAGATCCGATTTACACATCTTGGAGAAGTATACATCATCGAGTATTGATAGATGAGATCGAAGCCAATAGGTTGTGAACACAAGGAATGAAGCATATAGATTTGTGGGTGGACGGAAATATTTATCCTAGGGATCCTTCTACAAGTAAACCACCTCCTTTTTTCAATGTCCATGACTATATAAGATATGTTGGAGAAGGTTACAATGGGATGCTTGGCTACTGTATGAGGTTATACTCTGCATCTTACACATATATAGCTCAAATGCACAAAATGAAAAAAGCACTAGAAACTACACAAACAAATATTTTAGAGTTGACAAGTCAAATTGATGTTTTGAAAAATGTTAACAAGTCATTGCAGGATAAGCTAACACGCTTGAGAGAAACTCCAGTAGGATTTAGAGAGAGAAAGAGACCATTGAAAAATATAACCAACTTGTGTGAGAGAGCAAAGAAAAGGAGACTAAATCTTACAAAGAAATATGTCTCTAACATATTAGGCATCAATATCCGAGAGAATGAGGAAAGAATCGAACTTTTGAAGGAAACCATGAATAAGAAATATATTTTGAGGATTCTTAAGTCACCCGAAAATGCAGATTTGAGAGGTCCAACTCTCAAAGAGTTAGTGAAGGAGATAAAAGGCACGGTGAAAGCAAATGAAATTGTAGAGACATGTGATACTGTGGGTATAAGTCGAAAAGGTTATCGTGCTATCTGTGGATTATGGTTTAAAAATCTTAAATGCAATAGGGTAACTATATTTGGATTGCCCCGAGCCCTTGCAGTTTCGACTGCAAGAATTGCCATGAATCGCAAGATTCCACATGTTTTTGGAGATTACATTCACATCGAAAGGTCTATGTCCTATGAAAAACACAAAAAAAAGGCAATTTTGATTACAATGCGTTTAACAATATATGGGTTGATCTAAAAAAGGTGCAAATTGCAATGGTTCACATGTGTAAAATCACAGTAGAAGAAAGTTATGGTGTTCTAAAGTTTGCCTTGAAGTTGGATGAAGCACAGATTCAAAAGGGACAGAAGATGGACAGAATTAGCACTTGCTTGATGAACATGGCATTGGACCATAGCAATGGTGAGGGCCAAGCTCCATTGCATAAGATCCAATCTGAGATGGAGATTTGGTGGATTGGTGCAGCCCAGGTACCAATTGAAAATCATCAAACGTTGAAATGGTTGTTCAACCATACAGGTATTCCAAATATCATTAAGTCTCAAAGTGAAGGTGAAATGTTGGTAGTTGATGGGGTTGGTAATTTTAATGTGGAATGGCATATGAGTGCTGATTTAAAAACTATCAAATGTATGCTTGGAATATGTAATGGTGCAAATCCAAAATATCCTTGCATTTATTGCATGGAAAGTATTGGATCCAAAGATTGGAGTAGTTTGTGACCAGTAAGAAGAGCCCCAAATAGAGACTCTATAGATTTGAGTAAATTTAAAAACATAGAAGACATTTGGGATCCCATTCTTTCAATCTCTCTTAAGAATGTTCATATTTGTACTTTGCATGCAGAGATTAGAATAATCGATAAGCTTCTCAGGTTGCATCTTGACTACGCATATTCCATTAAGCCATTATCTTTATCAGATGAGTGTATTGATAAATGCGAGTCATTACTATCGAAAATGGGATTTCATGGGGGCCAAGTTCACTTGAGAAAGGATCCAATTCTTTTAGGAAAAACAAGAGATATCTTGGCCGATGTCTCTATGGGAGGCTCAAAAGCTAGATGATTCTTAGGAAACCATTCAGGAAAGCAAGTGAATGCGGCTTGGGAGTGTTGGAGAGAGCTATGTGAGATCACACCAAATGTTGCAAGCATGCCAAGGCTTGAGTTTCTTAGAATGGAGGTCTGGATACACCTTGATGTTTTTCTGAAACTCCTCAGGCAACATAAGACAACATATACATATGCGGAAGAGTTCAAAAGATCAATCACAAATCTTGTTCAAGCGATAAAAGAGGCATGGGGAGAAAAAGATATCACTTTTTATTTGGTAAAGTAACAATTATTTAATATGGGTTTATTTTGACAGGTTTTTCAATTGGTATAAAATTAGTGTTACTTTGTATTGCAGCATATTCTTCATATTCATGGGCCTTACTTTGTGGAGCATGGCCCCTTAGTAACTTATAGTAACCAAGGCATGGAAAAATCCCACTATCAAGCACACACAAGTTATTTTTGAAGCACAAGGCATGGGGGAGGAGTTACAAAAAGCAATGCTTTGGAGGAGCTATTCAATTGGTTTTTTTGACGACAACTTCAAAGAATACAGATAAAAGACGGCAATGACACATAAGCAGTTGCACTTCTATATATAAGAAAGAATATATACAAAGCTAGCTTTCCAAAACTCTCACATTCTCTTCCTCCTCAAGAATCTTTCCTCTATAACATAGAAATTTTCTTCTCTTGTATCCAACTATAGATTTTACATCAGTTCGGTTTGCAGCCAAGGTGTAGGATGTGAACGCCAAAAAGTATCCTGCTCTAGAAGCAGAGTAACTTGGACCGTAGCCAAAAATCCTAATTGCTACAGTCTTTTCCAAAAACATTACTTTGTGGGCATTATATTGTAATCCTGAGAAACCTATAAACCTTCTAAGAGCTTTAATACAAAGTATGGGCCATGCTGCATCCTCTGAGAAACTACTATGAAGTACTAAAAAGGAATCAGGGTCAATCCTAGCCAAGTAGTGGCTGAGTGCAATGTCTTTCAATGTACTACCACCAGCTCTCGATCCTTTGCCATGTCCCAAGAAGTTATCTGAATTAGCAATCTCCAACAGCAAATAAAACCCATACTGAATGAGCATGAAATGCAAACCTACCAATGTGTAAAAGCAAATTCAAAATTATCTTACCACTTGGTTTTGATTGTACTCCAATTTAATTGGATTCCATAAATTTATTGATGATGATGTCGCATTGGTGTTAATCAATTCTTTAACGTATTCAAACTCCTCTCTTCCAAAATTGGAAATCCCAAGTTGGCTTTGAATGCGATCGAAGTCCTCATCAGTAATGCTCAACTCTTTCTCAGCTTCTTTTGCCTTTTCAAAACAAAGAGAGAGGGCCTCACCAGCATCAATAAACTTATCATCTAGAGTTTCTTTATCAATTTTGAGTATCTCTTCCTTTGATTCATTCTCTGTATCAACTATCCCATTTGCATAATCAGAAGCCTCTGCAATAATTGCTAGACAATAATCTTCCCTAAGATCGAAAAGTTTTTGAATATCTGATAGTAAAATGTACTCCTTCTCCTTGAAAGGTATAGATGGTAGAGAAGGAACAATATGGTGAGAGCTCTCATCAGTTGCATGGTTTGCATCCCCTTGGCTCTCCTCAATGATGGTCTCATCTTTGAAGTGAGCAACATCCAACTTCTCAGCAGAAGCCTTAAAATCTGCATCTACAACCTCCTCTGTTTCCTTTTCATCTGCCAGATCATCTACATGTAAAAGCTAGCAGACTTTGATCCTTCCAACTGTTGCTCATCAGCTTTCAGAGGATATTTGACAAGTGTGAAAACAATAAAAGCAACAGACTTTGACATAATCTTGTAGTTCTTGGAATGAGTGGAGCACAGTATGTCTCTTGCATAAAACCTGTCCAGAGAGGGGGCACCGCACCTCTTAGTAAACACTGACTTTTCATTTCCTGTTGACCCAATGGGAACATGGACATATTCCTTTGTACCAACTTCAATAGAAGGACCTGCTAGATTTTCAAACTCCAAAAAGTCCTCCAAAAAATATTTTTTACAATATTTCAAAACACTGTCAAGGCCCCAATCAGGATTAAAGACATTCTTAACAACTCCATAGAAAGAGAGATCCATGCCATTCTGAAGGATAAAATCAAGAAGCCTCTCTGATGGAGTGACATTAGTAAGCTTTGATACTCCAAGACCTCTCATTGCCGACTTTCGCTTCCCTGGAGATGTGCTTGGCATTCTGACACTGGTGGCAGAGCATGGGGAAGAAACAGAATACACAGGCTCATCACATGTTGAAGCCCTTAAGCCTTTTGAAAGCCTTTTGAAACAGAATACACAGGCTCATCACATGTTGAAGCCCTTGAGCCTTTTGAAAGCCTTCTCCTTTTCCAGTTCCTAGCAAAACCTTGGAGCCCAAAAAATCTGTAGGTTTAGACATGTTTCCAACTTTTTCTTGATACGGCGCGATGAGACTCAAACGCTAGACACGGATGTTCGTACTCGCGACGTATTGGTAATGCAAACCAGAACAACTCAAAGCAAAGGGCCGCAACCGAAATGACATAATAAGGTAGAACAAGAATCAGTGATCACGCTCCCTCGTGCAGTATTGGGTTAGGAGCCACGCCAAAGGAAGCCTCTTAAGAATAGGTAAGCCCGAAACGACGCGAACAGGCAAAAGTGCAAAAGAGGAACACTCGCTCTCCCGCTGTATCGGGAGAAGAAAGAGAGGTCCACAAAGAAAGCGAAAAAAGCCGTACGAATCAGGGACACCCACTCATGTAGGCGCGCAATTATGCCACGTGGCACTAGATGTTGGCCGACACGTGCCCGACAAATACGTGGCAAACACGTGGACCGATCGTTAGTTGACACGTGGCATATGGACGTTAGGCAGACACATGGCACAATCAATGTGAGACATGTGTCTGACACGTGTCATGGTTGACGAGGGTATATAAGGGATTATTTTGCTTACGTGTACACTTTACATTTCTCGAGCTCTCGTGCCTTGCTTGCCAATACGGAGCGATCCCAGTGTTGCGTCTACTGCATAACTATCCTCTCGCGTCGTATCAGTTCCCGTCCTCGATTCAGAGTGTGTGTGCATTTGCCTCTTTCCCGATTTCCTCATTTCAGTTGTCTTCCCTCGGTGGCCTGATACGGAGCGAGGGCGTCCTTCGGTGGTCTTCGCAATATCCATCTTGCGTCATATCGGGCTTCTCTATCTCGGTGTCCTCGTCACCGATACGGCACGAACATGACCATCCGTCTTGTTCATTTGTTCCTTCTCATGATGTATCGTGCCTGCTGCGTTCTTGTTAGATTTTCGAGAAAATTCCTATATCATTTTTGTCTTTCTGGCTCTTCTATTTTCTCCTCTGTATGGCAAGGACAAAGCAAACTGCAAGAAAAGTGTATATGGATAGGAAGTACAGTGGGGGTAGAAGGAAGTTACAATTTGATGAATCTGAGGAGGAACCCTCTTCAATTATTGCTAAGGCTAGGCCATCAGAGGCCCAATGCATTTTGACACAGAGATCCCCCCCTACACCAGGTGTTGGCCTAGCATCTTCCATGGAGTTAAAGCATTTCAGTGCAGAGAATGTTTCTTCTCCTGAAGTTGAAGAAGCAAAGGGTGAGACTTGCCTTGTGAAGGATTCATCCCCTCCAATTGCACCTGAGCCTACATCTTCTAAAGCCAGTGAGCCTCCCAAGCCACAAAAGAGAAAGAGGAAGTCCCGGTTCTTCTATATGCAAAGGTGTTTCAGTGAGATTAGAAAAGCCTAGAGAGCTACAGAGCACGTGATTCCAAAGGCTGCTTTCATAAGAGTTGTTAAAGAGATCTCTGACAGATTGTCTAGAGTGGCAACTATCTCTGGTCTTAATAAGAAGTGGCAACTCTCAGCAATTCTTGCTCTACAAGAGGCCGTAGAAGATTTTGTTATTGATTTCATGAACGATGCTTACATTGTTGCTGCGCATGCTCATAGAATTATCCTTATGAATAAAGATTTCAGCATGATCAGCAGAATCAGGTATAGGTTCGATAAAGTGTTGAGGCCCTTGCCTTCCAACGATCAAAAAGCCCTTGAAATCCTTAACATTCCCCCGAAATTGTCCAAGAAAGGGAAAAAGCTAAAGGTTGAGGATATAACTCACCTTTACTCCACAAGGGGTGCCACCCAACAGGAGTCTATCTTGAGTGAAAAAATTCAGGAGGTATTGCAAACTGAAGACAAAGTTTACAAGAGGAAAGCCGCATCACTTGCTCCCGTCAACAACGAGAGGATGGGTAAGTGTATGGGCAAATAGTTGTGAATGTTTCTGCGGAACTTGAGGAGGATTACCTTAGTATATCTCCTGAGGACAAGCCCATGTTGGAGAAAAGGGATGTCCAACTATCTGACTCCGTTGTTTTTTGTTGCATAAGGTTAGGCTTATAGGTTCAAGTATGTTTTATATGTAATTTGTATTGATTTTGATTGATTCAAATAGCTTTTGCTATTGACTGCAGGGCATTCGTCTCCTCTCTCACTCTCGATATCCATAGAGCCATATATGTTGTTGATCCGCTTCTCTCAGTGGAACTATTTGCAAGATTTGGGTCTAATATTGCACCATTCTTTTGTATTTTTGATAGTGTGACAAATTACCACATCTTTTTCCCTTATGTAGAAATGTATTTTTCTTTTCTGTAGAGGAAAATTTATATTCATTTGCTTTCACCCTTCTGCTCACCTCTATTTTGAATTTGCAGAGGGCATTGGAGTCTTATCTATATTAACTGTCTTACTAGAGAAATTATCTTTATGAACTCTCTCAGCGGTGTTCATGGCCAAGCACGAATGTATGTTGAAAGAAAATTACTTGCTTTGATTATATTTACAAAAAATATTTTGAACTTACAAAGCTTCCTTTTGCAATGTTGGTAGACTTATTTCTACATTTTTGGATACTACATACGAGGATCTTGCTGATCCTCAAAATCCTTATATGTTTCTTCTACAAGAAGTTCCATTGCAAAGCGATGCGCATTCTTGTGGATGGAGATTTATATCAAATGTTTGCAGAACAGTGGATTCAAAGTTTTTACAAATAGAAGGAGTGAATGTAAGTTAATTTCATTTGATTTTTGTGTAACCCTTATCATGATGTCTTTTATAACATTTATTCTTACAGTGTAGAGACTATCATGATTCTATGTTTGGTGGATAAGGGAGAGATGCATTGAGCTGATTTTGGACAAGGCAATCACACCGTATGATCCTGACTCCCCTCTTCCTCCCAAAACTTCAATGGCCAAGGGCACAAGCAAGGGAAAGGGCAAGGGAAAGGGTAAAGGCAATGGTAAGGGAAATGGCAATGGCAAGGGCAAGGGCAAGGGCAAGGGCAAGGGCAAGGGCAAGGGCAAGGGCAAGGGCAAGGGCAAGGGCAAGGGCAAGGGCAATGGTAATGGTAAGTCAGCCACAAAGACCACTGCTGTGTGTAGAGCCTTAAAAAAAAGGAATGCCAATGCTTTCTCCTCTGAAATTTGATCCATCCCCTCTTAAACCCCAAGAAAAGAGAGTACCTGTAAAGGTGAAATTCTTTCAACAATCAAAGAAAGGCCCTGTGAGAAAAAACATCTTTGAAGAAATTGATAAAAAAGCCACAAAGCCAACAAAGGAGAAGGCAGTAGATAAAGAATCAAAAGAGCAAACATAAGCATACATAAGCCTTATTATTTTGGCTTTGTACATTTATATGACATTTTTGTACCCCATGATATAATGAACTTTTTCACTTATAAATCGAATGTAATGTACATTTATTTCTATACATTCGAAAGACAACTTGCTTCATGATAGCTTATGAGTTCCCACTAAGAAATATCTTAAGGACAATCAATTAAGATAAATTCCTGCAAAGTTCTCATTCTCAAGGCTCAAAACTCACAATGGTGGGAGACAAACAACTCGTACAAGAGAAAGAGCGCTTGGCTCTTTTACCAATTGTTATGCCATTCACTTTGAACTTATATCTAGGGGATGTATTGTTTGGCAATTCCAAGGTATCCCTTACATCTTTCAGACTCCAATTGGAAGTAACATTCACCTTCTTTACTTCTTCATGTGGCAAAATGTGCACCGCAAATAATATGGTGTGCAATCTGTATCGGAATCCAAGGGAACCCAAATACCCAATCTTAGTTTGTATCTCCTGTAATCAAAGCCCAAAGCAAGAGTTTGGCGAGGGATACTGTAAGCCAAAGCCAAGGATTGAGGGCATGCACTGCACCTCAAGATATCACCCTTATGGTCGCACTCTCTAGATTTCCAAAGCGTCCCTATAGTGTTGTCCAAATCCTCTTTCAAAAAGTTTCTACTTAGCCAGGATACCTTCGTTCTTTGTAAATTTGCTGATTTGAAGCGAGCCATGAAGATATGGAGGGGTACAAACCATGATAAACGTATTCTTCTTGAGATCCTTTCAGCTATCATGGACTTTTGAATATCTCGAGATATTTTGAATTTGAAACTCTGTACCATTACCTTGTTAGGAATCTCCCAGTTTAGAGATGAAAGGCTTGGCAATGGCAAATCTTTGATATTCCCATATCTATCCGCTTTAGAGGGAACCACATACTGTGCATAATATATAAAAACCTTGCATTCACTAAAAAAAGACACAGTTTGATCGGCATAAATCTGCCAATACCTTATGAATGGCATGGAAAGTCCCACTTAGGCTTTCCACAGGTTGCCATTTAATACTTGTTGACGGAAAGATATATGCAATGACGAATCGGTTGTTAGTATTTTCCTAAATGGAAAAGAATTACATACGTTATTCAACTAATAACTTACAATGTGTTTGTTGGGGAACACGTTCGTTTGGAGGCAAGTTCATATCCTTGGCCATGTAAACATGTTGCACCTTGACAAACCACCCTTCGGGCATAATTTTGAAGGCAATGATACGCCCCTTTCAGTGATTTTTTATATCATCTCGTTTTCTTCTTTTCACCTTATGAGAGCCCTTGCAAGATGGCAACATGGTAACCCAATCATTTACAGTAAAGGTTTTGGGCTCCCAATTTCCATCTGCTCCCTGGCTATAGACTGTGCAAGAGTATATTAAACGAGAAGGGCACCTAGAGGAAGCCATGAAAAGAATGAAAGTGCAGAGAAAGAAGCTCAAAGAGGGGTGAATGAACTAAAAAGTAGCGCCAAGAACACAAATGAGTATGTATTGGGCGCCAAAAAGAATATTGAAAGATCTCTCGACTTTCAAAAAACTCATTAATTTCATCACATCTCTGTCACGTATTTTGTTAGATTTGTGAGTAAATAACGTCTTTGGGACTCCAAAACATGTCAGACTTTAGGGATTTTGGCTAAAAAAGAAGAGAGAATCACGAAATGGACTCCACTATCTCTAAAAAAGAGGAGACAAGAATACCATATTCTTGCACACGTGGCAAACTCTCTTTGGCCTATTTCTTAATCCCGTGATTAACAAAAGTTCATTTTTGGAAGTGTTTTTGGCCCTAATGCCAATTCTTGAGCTAGCTAGAGAAGAGGCATGCCATAATCCAACCTATCAGAGATTGCTAAGGGAGATCCCCATCAAAGATCAAGACTCGAAGCTACAAACGAAGTATCAGGAATTCTCTATCCATAGTGGACTTGTCTACTTTAGAACAAGATTATGTATCCCGGCAAGCCAATCACTCAAGCAGAAGATACTTTGGGAAGCCCATGACTCCCCTTTCTCAGGACATCCTCGCTATGCCAAGACCCTTAATGTGGTCAGAAAGAGCTATTATTGGGATAGGCTCAAAGATGATGTTCTCAAATATGTCATGGAATGTTTGTCTTGTCAACGCATTAAGGCCAAACATGTCAAAATGCTAGGGAAATTGCAATCACTTTACATTCCCCAATGAGCTGACGACGAGCAACGGATCCAAATATGGTTATAGATGAGATGGAGTATTTTGGGAACTTGCAAAGTATTGTCATGGTGGATTACCATAGCTTCTCCATGATCCTATTCGATGTGCAGTGGTTCAAAGTGGTACTTGAAGGAGCTGGAGCAACAGTTCGACGAGGTCCAACTATTAGATACATGATTGCTTTGGCAACACCCAAAGGTTGAAGTCTATAGCAAATGGATATCAAGAATGCCTTCTTGCATGGTGAATTGTAAGAAGAGGTGTATATAGAGTAGCCATCATGTTATGAGGATTTAGAGTATCCCACATATGTGTGTAGGTTAAAGAAGAAGCTCTATAGACACAAGCAAGCACCTAAAGCATGGTTTGACAAGATTAAAGAGTATCTTATCAACATTGGCTTTTATATTTATGATACTGATCACTCACTTTATGTGAGAAAGGGAGATGCAGGTTTGGTCATCATAGTGATCTATGTGGATGACTTCATTATTATAGGTGACAGTGATAGTGGGATTGCTAAAGTTAATGACTTTTTGAAGAAGAAGTTTGAGATGAAGGATTTGGGTTTGCTGAGGTACTTTTTGGGTATTGAGGTGATCCAATGTGAAGATGGTATATGGCTGCTCCAAAGGCAATATGGCTTGGATACATTGTTTAAGTATGGTATAACAATATGTAAGTCTCTTTCAGTGCCATTGGAGCAAAATGTGAAGTTAATTGCTGATGTTGGGGATGAGATAGAAGACCCTACTATGTTTAGAAGAATAGTAGGAAGTTTTATTTACATGACTATCACAAGGCCAATGAGCTATGTTGTTGGCCTTGTGAGTGTTGAGATATCGAGCTCCACTTGTGATATGCCAGGGTGACTGTTGTGCATTTATGTCACCGACTTGTCAATTGCAGATGCGGTTGGTACACCGCCCATGAATAATAGCTAGATGACAGCTATCCTTATCTACTCTAGTTCGTGGCTCAGTTAGTATGCCACCTTAGTTAACTCTAGAGGCAGGGGGGAGCCAAAGAGGTCGTGGTGGATGGCAAAGAGGCCAAAATGCAAACAACAATGTTGAATGCTACTACTGTGGTAAAATGGGTCATATGGCTAAAGACTGCTATAAAAAGCAGAATGACATAATGAATGGAAAACTGCAACAAGGGAATTATGCATCTTCTAGTAGACAGGGTGATGACAGAAATGAGCATTTGTTTATGGTGCAGCACATGAACAATTCTGTGACAAGTGCAGAAGAAAGCAACGATTTATGGTATGTTGACTTAGGTGCATCAAACCACATGACAGGTCATGTAGAATGGATGGAGGATGCAAGGAAAATGGAAAAACCAGGATTTGTGGAGACTGGTGATGATACTGCACATCCTATTGTGCAGATTGGAAAAATTCATTTGTCTATGCAAGATGGGAAAAAGAAATACCTATCCGATGTATTTCATGTCCTGAATATCACCAAGAATCTGGTTTCTGTTGGTCAAATGGTTGAACAGGGCTTGCAGGTCAGATTTAATCCTCATGGATGCTTTGTTGAGGATATGAAAAATAAAGGTCGCTTGATAAGCAAAAGGAAAGAAGAAGGGCAGAATGTTTACGTTGGATGTAGACATGTCTGAATTGAGTGCAGCAATATTTGCACATGGGACCGGTGTAGTTGCAGATATTGATATCTGGCATAAACGCATTGGTCATGTTAATATACAACGACTTAAATCAATGCAAACCCAAAATATTGTTGCAGGATTACCTAAATTTAAGATTGCAGAAATGCATAAGGTATGTGAAGCCTGCCAATTTGGAAAACAGGCAAGGAAACCATTTCCTAGACATGTTCAAGAGAGTGAGAAGCCATTGGAATTAATCCACTCTGATGTGTGGACTACTAAAGCTGCATCTCTTGGAGACTGTCATTATTTTGTCACTTTTATTGATGACTATAGCAGAAAATTTTGGGTGTATTTTATGAAAAAGAAAAGTGAAGTTTTTGGGCATTTCAAAACTCTAGAGGAAACAAGTGGAAATAATCAGTAAGAAGAAGATGAAGAGGGAAATCAATGCTATGTCATGCATTTTCACACTTCTCCTATCAAAGGCAAATGAAAATCAGCAATCTACTTCACCTAAGGAGCAAGATCCATGACTATGTAAACTTTTGGAAGAGTTTAAGGATATATTTCAACCACCCACATCGTTGCCTCCTCAGTGAGAAGTGGATCATCCTATTGATTTAATGCTTGACACTAAACACATCAACAAACCTCCTTACAGATTATCCAAGTGTGAGAGAGAAGAAGTAGAGAAACAGGTTAAAGACTTGCTAGAAATGGGATTTATTCAGCCTAGTCAGTCACCTTTTGCTTCTCCTGTACTACTTGTCAAGAAGAAAGATGGGTCATTTAGGATGTGTATTGACTATAGATATATAAATAAGAGCACTGTGAAGAACATGTACCCAATTCCCCGCATTTGTTGGATGAACTCAAGGATGCAAAGGTTTTCACCAAGATCGACTTAAGATCAGGGTATCATCAAATTAGAATGAAAGCAGGGGATGAGTACAATACAGTTTTTAGGACAGAAAGAGGTCTCTACCACTTCCTAGTCATGCCATTCGAACTTTCCAATGCACTTGCAACCTTCCAAGCACTTATGAACAAGATTTTGTAGCCATTCTTGTTTAAATCAGTCTTGGTATTCTTTGATGATATTCTCATCTATAGCAAGAATAGAGAAGAACATTTGGAACATGCCAGAGAAGTTCTCCTTACTTTGAGAAGACACAAGCTTTTTGCAAAAGAAATCAAGTGTACTTTTATGGCTGATGAAGTGGAATATTTGGGTCATATAGTTGGTGAGAAAGGAATCATGATTGATCCAAAGAAAGTACAGTGCATCAAAGATTGGCCCATACCACAAAATTCTACTTCATTGCGAGGATTTCTTGGATTATCTTCCTTCTATAGGAGATTCATCAAGAATTATGCCCATGTAGCAGCTCCTCTTACTGATAGATTGAAGAAAGAAGCTTTCTTTTGGGATGCTACAGCCACTATGAGCTTTAATGAGCTGAAAAGTCTTCTTATTTTAGCACCTATCTTAGTGTGCCCAGACTTTTCCAAGGAATTTACCATCTATGCAGATGCTAGTGGTAGAGGTATTGGGGCAGTTTTTATGCCAAGATCATGGTGTTATTGCTTATGAAAGCAGGAAGTTAGATGATAAAGAAAGGGAACTCCATGTCTATGAGCAGGAAATGTTAGCCATTCTTCATGCTATTAAGAAGTGGCATCACTACATCTATGGCAGCCATTTTAAGGTGAAGAGTGACCATCGAGTGCTGAAGTATTTTCTTTCTCAACCAAATCTCTCTCCCAAACAAAGACGGTGGTTAGCTACTATTCAAGGATATGATTTTGAGATATCCCGTATGGCAAGCAAGGATAATGTAGTGGCTGATGCCTTATTCAGGATGTGGGCATGTTCCGTTTCTACTATCTCTACCATACATAAAGATTGGATTCAGGACATTCAAGAAGAATATCTTTTGGACGAACACACTGCCAACATTATGAAGAAATTACAGCAAGACAATGGATCTGAATTTCCCAATTTCAAGTGGCAAAATGGACTTCTTTGGTTCAAAGGAAGAGTCTATTTGACCCCTTAGTCATCATTTAGGCCATGTATTTTGCAGGAGATGCATTCTTCTCCTTTTGGCAGGACATACTGGCTTGTTTAAAACCTTTGATAAGATCCATAAATGTTTTTATTAGAAGGGACTTTGGAAATATGTCAAGGAGTATGTCATGCAGTGCTTACCATGCCAGTAGAATAAAGATTCCAATTTATTGCCTAGTGGTTTACTTTAGCCTTTGCCTATTCCTCATGGTAAATGGACTGATATCAGTATGGATTTCATCACAGGACTTCCTACCACTAAGCAGGGCTGAAATAGCATTTTTGTTGTGGTTGATCGTCTTACCAAATCAGCCCACTTCTTACCTACCAAAGTCCAATATTCAGCCAAACAAGTGGCAGATCAGTTCATGGAAGGAATTTTCAGACTTCATGGATTACCTATGAAGATTGTTTCTGACAGGGATTCCAAGTTCATGGGAAATTTCTGGAAAAGTCTCTTTACTTCCATGGGTACCAAATTAACTCCAAGTACTGCCTATCATCCACAAATAGATGGCCAAACTGAAAGGGTCAATAAATGGTTAGAGGTATATTTGAGACATTTTTGCCATGATACGCAGAATGCATGGGATCATTGGATTCATCTTGCGGAGTTCTGCTATAATAATACTCAGCATATGAGTATTGGTATGTCACCATTCGAGGCATTGTATGGATACAAAGTCCAAGTACCTTCAGCATTGTTTCATGATGAAGTGAATCCTCTTGCTCGAGAAGAGTTGGAAAAGATGGAAGCCTTAATGAATCAATGCAAAGAAAACATCAGGAAGGCACAAGAGACAATGAAACTATATGCGGATGATAAGAGAAGGCATGTGGATTTTGAAGAAAGAGAATGGGTATTTTTGAAAGTATCTAAGTCTCGTTATGCTTCTCTCAAGGGCGAACATAATAAGCTTGCTCATCGCTATTATGGTCCATATCAAATCACAAGAAAAGTTGGAGATCTTGCTTACCAACTTGATTTGCCTTCATCCACACGCATTCATAATGTTTTTCATGTGTCTCAACTTAAGAAGTATATTGGCCCTGACATACAAGTTCTTGAAGAACTACCTCCTCTTGATGAAGATGGCTTAATCATCTATGAGCCCGAAAGGATTATTGGAAAGAGGGAGAAGGTTCTAAGGAACCGTATTGCTATGGAATACCTTGTCAAATGGAAAGGATTGCCTATGAAAGAATCATCTTGGCAGCATGCTTCATATTTGGATCAATACCCATGGCTTCTTCAAGAAGATACTTAGCTCATTACACAGTGGACAACTTGCTGTTATAAATTTCTGTCATGTAAATAATTGACCTATCGACATCACAATTGGATTTGGATGACATGGACGGATACCTTATGAAGTAAACTTCATTTCTATACCTCACATGCATTATTCCGACATTTTTATCCAAAGTTATGGGTCATTTACTATCACTACCCTGTTTAGGACAGCATTCCAGATTTCCACTGTTTTGAGTTTATTTTCAAGATTCTTTTCATGGAAGAGTATCTTCTTCAAAGGACAACTTCAACAAGGAAATTCAGCATTGGTCTCTCGTTCCTTTACATTTACCATCCACTTGTCATTTCAGTTTTCAAAGTTTTGAGGAAAAAACTTTTGGGCAGGGATGGATTGTAATAAAGCAATTTTCATGCTACTTTAATTAGGCCAATTAGTCTATTTTAGGCTAGAGTATAAAGGCAAGAGAGTGCCAATGTAACACATGTTTTTCAATTCATTTCTTGAAACTCCACTTCTTGGAGCTAGAAGGTTTCTTCCTTCCCACCATTGCAAAGGGTGTGTACCTTGCAGCAGCCATCATCATAGTATTCTCAACAAGCAGCCATGGCTTCAACATTTGTATTTCTTCTTCTCATTGAATATGAATGGCAAGCTATGGTTTGTTTCTAGCATTTCTTGGAAGCATTTCTTGTTATTTTTCTTGTATTTTCTTGGATATGGCAAAGTATCATTTCAAAAAAAACTAACAAAGGAAACATTTTGGTCTCCATCTCCCTTCTTTTATTCTTGAGTGAGTTTCCTCGTGTGTATATGGTGTGTGTTTGGCATAATAGCTCAAGAAAGTTCCCCGATCATGCAATTCTTGATATGAGTTGGTTTTGGTTTGAGCTATATAGTTTTTATGCCTTCTGTATATGTTCTATAGTATACTATTGAGCTTCTCTATGCCTTCTGGTGTCTTCTATATGCTTTTGCAAGTGTTTTGATGGATGGATGTTTAGATTGGCGATATTTTCTAATCTTGGAAAGATAAAAATGAAAGATTTTAATATGTTGAAGAAGCTAAAGAAGTAGCTGACGAAGAATTGAACTAAAGACTGAAGTGACAGTGACATTGATAACCTATCAAGGGGCACTATAATGACTCTAGTTCCCCTTCATATTAGATATACCTATTGGGAGGTGTATCCACAATCAATAGAGGATTTAGTGAGTGTCATTCTTTGTTAATCTCATGTATCATTAAGAGAGAGCATATGTGAGAGAGATAGTATATGAGAGAGTTAATGTCTATGAAGAAACATTGTATTTACATGAGAGAGATTGAGACAAAGAATATGAATACTATGAAGATGATGGAATATGAATACTATGTGATGAATTCCATTTAAAGTTGACCATTCCTTTGTGTACAGAGGTAGAGGCCATGGCAAAGGCCAAGGTAGTGGTTGTGATCAAGGTTACCACATAAAGCAAAATAGAGGAGGACTGTCTCAAGAAAGGGGGAGTCAAAGAGGGTAAGTTGCATATTCTAGTGAGAGTAGAGAGTGTTGGCATTGTGGTCAAAAAGGTTACATTTCTAAATATTGCTTTTAAAAAAACTAAAATTAGAAACAAAAAAAATCAACAAGGTAATTATGCATCTAAGTGCAAAAATAATGATTGCATGAGTGAATATTTGTTTGTTACATAGCACTTTATGAAACTATGTGACTACTGAAGATATTTAAATAGCTAAAACACACCCTTGAGAAAAGCAAGAGGACAGAACCCTTGATGGGTCTATCCATAAGATAGGTGGTCTCAATGAGCTAAGAGTTTTCTTTCAAGGTGCTAGAATTAGGAAATGACTAAATGTGTGATTGTATAATATATCATCTTAGATATCAATCAATGCCATTTTAGGGGACCGAAGTTGAGACTATACCCTATGGGTAGAGGGGTTGACATGCATTGCTCCCCCTTGTTTCTCACTCACTATGAACCAAGTGAGGTAATAATCCGCTTTGGTTTGAGTTGATTTGCAAATGTGGTCGCTTAAGGATCAAGCTAATAGTAGGTAACCTTAGCATCAAATTAGAAACATGGATTCAAACTGTTCCTTATAGGTTACGGCCAAAACCTTCCATTGTGGAGTGGACTCAAGAGAGCATAGGTGACAAACCTCGTGTTATTTTAAGGAGTACTAAGCAACATCACTTAGGATAATCTCTTGGTGAGCCTCTAAATTGTGTCACTAAGGGGTCCTTAGTTGGGTCCATTACATGTGTTGCAAAGAAAATGAATAAGTTATTAATAAGGTATGCATGTGTTACCTTAACATTTTGACTTAATTGAAGAGAAAAAGAGTTGAAGCTATCCTAAAAGTAACAACCTCAATGATGTGGTCTTGATTGCCATACACCTTCTACACACATGGATGCTAAGCTTCATAAGAAAAAAAATTCTTAGAACAAATCAAGGAGCTAACAAGGATATGATTGATTGCAAAGCTGAAGGTGGTAAGTGAGGCACATCTATGGTGAAAATAGTGGTGCCAAGACAACGCTACCACGAAAAACCCTTGTAAGCTAGGAAGATATCAAGAAGGCCATAAGATATAGATACTTGTCACTTTCCTATCATACTATTAAGATGAATGAGCTCTTTTCCTTATGCTAGCTTAGAACTAAGTTTGGAAGCCTATTATTTCTAGTTTGTGACACTACAAAAATATGCACTGCTTAAGGATATTACCTAATAGGTGGCCAAATTATGCCATGGATGAATCAAGCATTAAACACTCATCTAGAATTCCCAAGGCTAATTGACTTGTGAGATCTCTTGTACGAACCAGAGCCTTGATTGGATCTAATGAAAATTACCCTCTTAAAGATAACTATTTCCTAACAAATACGGAAGAAGACTATGATGACTCAAAGGACCAAGGAAAGAAGTTTCATGAGTTTTGTGAGATTAGGCACATTTGAAAGAGATATCCCAATCATTAATTCTGCCTTTGTAGTAAGCTAGGGCATATCCAAACTGACTGCATTGAATTGGATCAAGAAGAGGAGGAATCGGCAACAAAGAAAGGCTACACAAGCTTAGCATTTGGCTTTTCTCAAGAGTCAGATAATGATGAGAACCTAGAGCCCGATGAAATCTTCGACTATGATTAGAAGTCCTAGAAAGATCTTCATAAGATGTATTAAACTTTATACTTGGACTCATGAGAGTGGAATTTTGGTGCCAGGAATTGCTTAAAAATAGCTAAAAATTATGAATATCAAGGGAAAAATATCCAATGTCAAAGGTGGCGGCTCGACCTAGGACGATTTTAAGCGTCAAAGTGCTCTAAGGACGTCCGGGCAACACTTGCGGATTTTTAGTAATTTTTTCATGCGCCTGTGCCGGTCAGTGGAGCTGTTAGTCAGTGCGGGATTCCGAGACGAGCTCACAGAAATTTTCAGATCTGGATTCGGACACCGTATGCGAGAGAGGCCGGGAAAAGGGCCAAAAGGCCGGTCAAAATTGGGGAGGTGCCCAAAAGGAGAAGTGAAGGGGTGCCTTTAGGAAGGGGCACCCCCCCCTCATTTAAAAAAAAAAACGAAATGGAGGAGGGGCGGCGGCAGCAGCAGGCCGTTGCGAAAAAAACGCCCCCCCCCCCCCCCCCCCCCCCTCAATGCAAGATTTTTTTTTAGAAGAAGCTATGGAGGCAATTGCAGCAGGCAACTACATTATCTTCACGCTCCATATCGCTCCATCCCACGCAAGAAATGGCAGCCTGGAGAGAGAGAGAGAAAATCAGTCTTTCTCTCTCCTCCCTCTCTCTCCTCTAAGGGGGGATTCATGTGGGAAGAGAAAGGAAGAAGAAAGAATGGTGGAGGCTTGTCCGGCATCGATCGGTCGATCGGATTGCTCCACGTGCTGGAAATGGTGACGTGTGATCGTCATGAGCATGAAGTGCTGCTGATTTTCAGATTTGTAGCCATGGACATGAAACCCGAGACACGCAAATAAGCGGTAATTCAATTTTTTCAAAGGAAATTTGAGATTTCATGGCTTTTGATTGATAAAATGTTGTTCACGTGGGCTAGAAATGGTTGGTGTTGCTGTTTTCCATGAGTATTTGTTGGTCATAATCAGAAAATTAGAAAAACATGCATCTTGTGGCCCAAAATAATACACTAAAACACGTAAAATATGGAAAATCAAGGGAAAATGATGTTTTTTTAGCATAAAAATGGAAGAATAAATAGGAACACCAACTAAATTTTCATTTTTGTTGCAAGAAGGAACTAGAGGCCATAGCCCATAACCTATTTTGAATTTTTAGTAATTAAAATAATGCAAAAAATAAGGGAAAATACAAGGAAAATAGAGAAAAACCACTAAAAATAGGGGAAAAATGCATTGTGGGTGCACAGTTCAGCCCCACCTTCTTGTTCTAGTGTGTTTTTCCCGCTTTTTACACATAAAATGATGGCAAAATGCCTTATAAATCTATACAACAATGCAACATTTGATCGATGGGAGGGTAGAGTGGTTAAAATGTGTCTAAATGTGGAGTAAAATGATAAAAAGATTGCTGGTTTTTGTTTACATGCCATATAGGTTAGTGCATAATTATAAAATAAGGGCTTAGTAGCACGAGGGTTTCCTCGGTGCTAGGTTCGTGCAACGCCGCATAAGAACGGTATAGCTGAAAACCATTAAAAGGATGTTTTCCACATGTGCACAATATTTATTTTATAATTGTTTGAGCACTTAGCATCCACAATATGCATAAACCATGGAAATATTTAAAGGTATCAGAAATCCTGGATGCACAGCAATTGCTTTCATTAGGACTTTGACCCACGTTGAGTGAGAGACAGGACACCCTAAGCCATAGGCTAGTCGTGGGGTCTAGGGGAAAGAGAAGTAAGGACAATGGTACATTCCTGTATATGATCAATTGGTACCTTGAGTGGATTTTGTGCGGAATGTTTATATGTTGAGCGACGCACCAAGGGGCCAATCCCCAAGGTGTAGGAGAGTTGCAGAGGGGTGGAAGCATTCAGCCATTGGAGGACCCCCTATGTCTGTGCTTCGTGCCATTAGGCAATATGTAAGGGACTCCCTCTGAGGAGTAGTGGGTGAGAGAAGAGTGGATTACAAACGACGTAATACAAACGCAAGATATTTAGGAAGGCAATGTGTGTGTCATCAACACTCCTGGCCACGAGGCCGTGGGGTTGTTGAGCGTGTGAGATAGAGGTCCGGCTAGTGCACGAGCCAGTGCCGGCCCGTTCTAGGTTCCATTAGTGGTGAGTCTGCCGGGAGCTGCTTAAAAGTGGTGGTCCTTGAATCCTGGTTGTCTAGGGACCACAACTAGCAGTTTATGCCAAAGGATACTGTGATTGATTCGTTATTTATCGATAAGCATCGTCTAGCATAAATCCAAAAGCAAGAGAGAGACGAAAGAGCTAGGCGACATGTTGAAATTTTTAGGAGATATTTCCCTAAGCGTAGCGGTGCTGAACCCTTACGAGGGAGTGGAGCTAGTGGTCTTGGGGCCACAAGCAGTAAGTTAGGAGAAGGTGGAAGCTCTAGTGCTCCCCTTTCTTCCATAAGCCAGTCTACATCAAGTGCGGGAGGTGCAACCCCACCGTCCCCTATTCCTAGTGCAAATCCAATGCTCGTCATGGCGCAGCCTATTGCAATTCCAGCAGGAACGACGGATTTGCCGGCTCTAGGTTACCCGCTACCCATTTTTAATGGGTTAGTTGAGGAAGATGCGGAACTCCATATTAGGGAGTTTCAAAAGCTGATGTTTAACTGTCGCATCCAAGAAGAAGGACATTTAATGATGTTCTTCAACATGACTCTCAAAGGAAGAGCCGCTATATGGTATCATGGTTTAGAAGCCGGAACCATATTGAATATTGATTCATTTTATGGAGCTTTTCGAAGGGAGTTTGCCCTTGAAAGGGGTGGACAATATTGGTTGTGTGTACTCAACGTGGCCCGCCAAGAACCACACAAGGATATTCGTGCTTATGCGAAGAAAATAAAAGAGGTTTTCCGTAAGTTGGACACCTCTATTGCTATCCCCGCAGCTGCCCAATTGCAATATTTCCTACATGGTTTGGACTTTAACATCCAATTGCAGTTGAGTAGTGTCCCCTTGGGGGATATAGATACTGCCATTACACGAGCACAAGAGGTGGAATCCCGACTACAAGCAGCCTATGCTTCTCGAGGCAATTCGAATATGGGTTTAGTATTGGGAAACAATATGGCAATGGCCAATGGCAGTAGTGGCCAAGGGATAGCGACGGCTAACCCTAATGGGAGAGGGAACATGATGCAGAATGTCCCTTTATTACCAGCTCCCCCTAGCATGTCAATGCCTACGGGCAATCAAATGGCTCCAAATGGTGGAGGCCAGGCGGTCAATTCTAATACCATGCCTTGTGGCTCAACAACCAGTGCCTAATCGAATTGTTAGGCCGATGGAACGACATGGTAATGACCAAGGCTATGAGTCGAGCACTTCCAATGTTCTTGGCGAGGTTAAGGACATGATGAAGCATTATACCGACATGATTACGGAGCAGTATCGGCAAATAGCTGTTGATGTCAACTTCCTTAAAAACAACAAAATTTGATAGGAAGTAGATACCCAGATGAGGGTGCACCTTCGAGGTTTAGCTGCAAATGGTGTGGTGGGCAACACTATCCAAGGAATTGCCCAAATGTTAAGTGCGACATCTGTGGAAAATCCGGCCATTTAGCAGCTACTTTTTGCTGGAGTAAGATCAGTTCCCTCCAACGAAGTAGTCGGCAACTAGGGCATGTTAATCATCGTGTGCAAGGAAATGATTCCCAGCGAGAAGACAGGACTAAACAAATACTTCAACGACCAAAGACTACAGTGGAGGAGCTACCCAGTGGTAGTGGGGTTAGTTTGATTGAGGCTATACGCATTAATGATGCTGAAACCTCTAATCTGCGAGCTGTTCTTACAAGAGGTCAAAAGGGTAGAGAAGCCGACAAGGATAAACCTGTAGACGGAAACCCTAAACAAGGCGACAAAGGAACACAAGTTTTGGATCCTGCCATGGAAGGGGGACCTTTGAAGCCCGTGGAAATTAAAGCCGATAAGGAATCACCAAAGAAGAAGGTGAAAGTCAAAAAAGAGGCAATAAAGCCGGTTCAGGGACCTAAAGAGCGGATGGTTTGGCGTGAAAAGCGAGCTCTATCGAACTATCATGAATTCGATTTGGCAAGCTCTCTTTGAGAAGTCAAGCTGGATGTGAATCTTTTATAGCTTATTAAGCTTTCCCCAGGAGTACGCAAGGAATTTAGAAAGATCCTACGTACCGAGTATATCGTAGAACCTTTAGGTATTGCGCGAGTTGGTGATGATTGGTTCGAGCATGCTGAGAAGCATTGCCCAAGGGTTGCAGCCTATGTCGATGGGATATTAGTAGATTATGCCATTGTCGACATGGGATCATCTGTTAACATTATGAGTTCTAAACTGATGGAAAGGTTGGGTCTTGCAATCCAGAAAGATACCTCCACAATTCTCAGAATGGCAGATGATAGTTTGAGGCAGCCGGAAGGCTGCATTACTAAGGTCCATGTCACTGTTGCAAATGTAGAATGCTTGTTGGAATTTAGGGTGATTCGTTTTGCAGGACGTCCAAGTTACCAAGTATTACTCGGACGACCTTGGATCTTGCAAGCGGACTGCCAAGTAGATATACCCGCCGGTCGATTGATATTCGGTAGAGGTGCCCAGTGTGTGGTGGTTGATGCTTATCCTAAGTCCCTGCAGAGTGAGAGAGCTCCTCTATCCTCTACAGAATTGGAGACATTAGAAGATTTATCGGCCAGTGAGACATCATCGAGTGATGAGTCCAAAGAGGGATCCACCACGAAAGACATCTATCAGATCACTTTGAACGAGCCGATAGAGGGCCAAGATCGTATAAGAGATGCAGATGTTATCGAGCTAGACCTTGGTACACCTGATGATTCACGGCCAATCAAATTAGGTTCTATGCTCAGCACATCAGAAAGGGAGGACTATGTGGCCTTGATTCAGGAATTTCGTGATATCTTTGCCTAGAGTTATGATGAGTTGAGAGGCATTCCTCCTAGTCTTGCTGTTCATACAATTCCGTTGAAAGAGGGCAGTCGTCCTGTACGATAGAAAGTAAGGCGTATGCCTTTCGAACTGAGGGACGGGCTGTTTGAAGAGTTACAGAAGCTTTGAAAAGCAGGTTTGATTTTTCCTGTGTAACACACGGAATGGTGTTCGCCAGTTGTGATCAGAAAGAAGAAAAATAATCAAATTCGATTATGTGTAGACTTTAGGGAGCTGAATAAGCAGACAGTTAAGGACTACTACCCGTTGCCATTTATTGACCAAATTTTGGATCAATTAGCGGGTAGGGAGATATATTTATTTATGGATTGCTTTGCAGGATATAACCAGATGGCAATTGCAGAAGAGGACAAGTTGAAAATAACTTTTATTACTGTATTTGGTACTTTTGCGTACCATGTGATGGCCTTTGGTTTATGCAATGCGCCTGGTTCGTGGCAACGAACAACAGATAAGACATTCGGTGACATATCCCCTGAAGAGTTGAAGGTGTTTATTGATGACTTAGGGGCCGCCACCGTGAGAGGAAGGCAGTTGATCATTTTGAGAAAATGCTTTGAGCATTGTAGACAATTTTGCATCGCCCTAAACCCACGGAAGTGTGTTTTTGGAGTACCTTATGGGCTATTGCTGGGTCATGTGGTCAGTTTGGTAGGAATTGCGACAGACCCCGAGAAGGTCAAAGATATAGTTGCCATGGGTCCACCACGCACTCCAAAAGAAGTTCATAGCTTTTTGTCTTTGGTTGGTTATTACCGTAGATTCATAAACGCCTTGGCAGAAAGAACGTTGCTACTTACAAATTTATTGTCCTTTAGCTGTTTGTTTGTATGGGGTGACCCTTGTAAGGTAGTATTCGAGGATGTGAAACAGGAGCTAGCAAGAGCTCCCATTTTAAAAGCACCTAAAAGAGGTGAGGTGTTCTATATATTCTCAGCAGCCACCATGTATAGTATCAGCTGCTGTTTAGCCCAAATTTGGGAAGAGAAGTGGTATCATCCGATAGCCTTTGCTAGTCGGAAATTGGGCATTTCTGAGATCAATTATACCTACATGGAGAAGTTGTGTCTAGCGATGGTCTTTGGGACCAAGAAATTCAGGCATTATATTCTCTATGAGAAATTCGTGCTTTATACGAAGGCGAAGGGGCTTCGATTATTGATGAATAAGCTACAGCCGCCTGATCGTCTAGCGAAGTGGTTAATCACTTTGTAGGAGTTTAATTATGAAATCCGCAGTAAGCCACCAAGGTTGCAAGGCATCGTGGAATGTCTTGTGGACTTTGGGGAGCTGAAAGAATCTGTGGTGGTTGAAGGTAGTGACATGGAGTTGTTATTTAAAATAGATACGGCATCTATTCCCTCCTGGTATGCTGCAATAACACATTATTTATCAACGGGAGAGGCGGGATCCGAATTATCTAAAGCTGAGAGAAGGAAAATTAAGCAGCAAGCGTTAAAGTTTGCCTTGATCGCAGGTACATTATATCGACAAGGGGTTGATGACATCTATCGCCGATGTGTGATGCCTGACGAGGTGCCATTCATTTTGGAAGAGTGCCATGATTCTGCTTGCGGAGGCCATTTTGCAGGACAGATTACGGCACAAAAGGCTTTAAGAGCAGGTTATTGGTGGCCTGCCATCTTCCAGGATGCGTTTGAGTATGTTAAGAGATGCGATATTTGTCAACGACATGATAGTCGAGAGAATAGGAAACGACCACTCACCCCTATTATGGAGATACTTCCATTTGAGAAGTGGGGAATAGACTTTGTGGGTCCTATCACTCCATCGTCGACTGCGCAAAAGAGGTATATCATTGTAGCAACTGACTACTTCACAAAGTGGTCAGAAGCACGTGCAACAAGGAAAGATGATGCTAAAGAAACTGCTAGTTTCCTTTTAGAGCAGATAATATGCCGTTTTAGTCCCCCGAAAGAATTAGTGTTGGACCGCGGAACCCATTTCCTGAATAAGGTGATCAAAATTTTGACAGAGACTTGGCAAATCAAGCATAACAAGACAACCCCATATAACCCGCAAGCCAATGGGCAAGTTGAAAGCACCAACAAGCAGCTTGTGGGCATCCTGTCCAAAATTGTATCGGAAAAGAAATGGGATTGGGATCAAAAGTTATACGTGGCAGTGTCGGCCTTCAAACGAGCCACTGGCCATACCCCGTTCAAGTTAGTATATGGGGAGGAGTGTGTCTTGCCTTTAGAGATTGAGCTGCCGACTATTCGGTTTGCCATCAATCATTCTTTGAGTGATGAAGACGCACTTTTTGAGCGCTTGACGACACTGGCACATTTAGATGAGCTTAAGCTGCAGAGCTTATTGCACCAAGAGGTGGCGAAGCGCCAAATGAAGCAGCTACACGACCTCAAAGCCAAGAAATACACCTTCAAGAAAGGACAGCTTGTTCTATATTATGACGCATGACGTGAATTATTTCTAGGCAAGCTAGAGCCCAAATGGGACGGGCCTTATAGGATCATTAGAATAGGAAAGAATAAATCCACAGTCCTGTTAGCTAACCTTGAGGGGATAGAATTTAAAAATAAGGTTAATCTTAATAAGATTAAACCTTATTATTTTTGATTGCACTGATACTATGACTGTCTTGCAGGTCTAGGCGAGATCGATCAAATATCTGCAAGGAAATCGTGATAGAGGTTGATGGGTCGTCTGATCCCTTATTTAGAACACCCATATTTAGAACAGAGGTATCATCAGGGAAAGCTCATTTGGTGGAGCAAAGGATATAAGGTGACTGAGCAAGAAGGAGGGACATTTATTTGGGAGATCAAGGTCTTCTGCCATCACTGCCTACAAATTTTGATGAGCATCCCTGTTGAATTCAATGATGATGGAGGGATGGAGCCTACAGTCCACCCATTGAATATGCTGAATTTCGATTACCATAATTACGAGTAGAGTTCCGGATGGCGGGATATGTAAACCCTTTATGGACGTACACCTTGTACTTTGATGGGGCGTCCAGGGGTGCATGCAAAAAAGGAAGTGTAGGAGTTGTCATCCGAGACCCCCGACGATGCATTGTCATGAAGTTAGCTGCTTATCTCAGGGTGAATTTTACCAATAATATGGCAGAATACAAAGCCCTGATTATGGGTTTGAATATTGCAAAGAAGGGTGGTATCTGTCAGTTATTGGTGAAAGGGGACTCTCAGTTGGTTTTAAATCAACTCAATGGGACGTACATGGTACGAAACCCCATTCTTTGCATGTACCATCATACTACCATAGCCCTGCTAGACGAATTCGATAGAGTGTCTTTTCAGCTGATTCCACGAGATTGGAATCAATTTGCCGATTCATTGGCTAATCTTGCGTATGAAGAAGACCTCTTCTTTAATTGTGGCCCTTGTCCTGATATATCTATTGACAATGAGACAGGACCTTGTCGTTTGTGGGGTATGCTTTCTGAACACGCCCTCTTTGGCAAATGATGGTTGATCTGGGTGATGCAGAGGGTAGGCGAGACTCATCTGCCTTTATTATCTTGGACCCACAGACTGATTAGACGACATGTGATGCGAACACCTCTTGCGATATATGCAAGAGGGATGGGTCATAATTTAATGCACCTAGTTTAGGGCTACAAGCCTCTGTTCCCCTGGGAATGTTATGCTTTGACGTCTATCATAGTTGTTTCCAGGAGGATGTTATGCGTAGTATTGTTTGATTTCATTATGCCAAGAGGGCCATTTCCCTGTCTAGTGCGGGTGCGTTTAATCGGGTTTTTGTTTTAAGTGTTGTGCTGGACAGGTTTCGTGGTTCGTGGAATTTGGTGGAGCCTGGAGGAGCCTTTGCTGCGATGGAAGCTTCTTGTGGCCAATCCAGGTGATACCTCTCCTTTATGAGTACCTTTCTTTCCTGGTATATGTGTATTTGTACTTATCGAGGGGATATATTTTTGTTGGGGACCGGCAACCAAGGCATGAAGTCCCAGGTTTAGGCTAAGTATGTTTGAGGGAGGTCGGAGTAGTCATTGCCTCCTGTAAAGACATTGTCAGGCATCGAAAGACCTGTTTTAGAAGGAAGTCCTAGTGGCCTTGTTCTGCTAGCCTGCTAGGCAGCCATTCTAGGAGTTCTTGTTAGTAGTGAGGCAGTTAGAGAAGCCTGCCAGAAGATAATAATGATGATGCCAAGAAACCCTGAACATCCTACAAGATGAATATAAATATGAAGGTGTGTAAAAAGGGGTTCTAACCCCTATCAAAGAAAAGAAAAGGAATGAAAATGTATAGGCAGTTGATCATCGCCTTGCGAAGGCCTGATAGGTTCCTGGGGACGAGTCAGACCCGGGGCCGATATCTTGTCTTCCTAGGGGTGGCTTCTTCCTGGGAAAAAGAAAATAACAAAACAAGGAAGGTTGGAGCGAAAATAAAAGTGAGCATTAGAAAAGGATTAAGTGTCGCCTTGCGAGGGCTTGGTAGGTTCTTGGGTGCCGAGACAGGTTCTGAGGCCGATGCCCTATTCTCCTTGGGTCACTACGCTCAGCTCCCTCCTTTTTACATGCCCAAGTATGTTACTAAAATAAAAACCCTAAAAGAAGAAATGTACTGTCAGAAAATATTCCTTGATCAGGCTATAGGAGTCCTCGCCTTGTAGGAGCTCCTAGTTGTGTTGTCTTTAGTTGGTAAGTAGTTCAGACTACCACTTAGGGCAACCTCTTTGATAGGTTTTTTAGTTTGGCTGTGTTGGAGCAGGTGGTCAGTCACTCGCTTCGGATCTTCTATTAGATGATGCTAGGCCTACTCCTTCTGGATGTCATGCCTTGGTTCTGTCAGGGGGTAGGGTGAGCGTTGTGTTGAGTTTTATCGCATATTTGTTTTGTATCAACTTGATGCTTTCTTTGGTTGTTTATGTGTAGATCTATTGTGGGATTCGACGGGCTGAGTCGCCCTATCCCATGGTCGCCAATGAGAGTGGAATTTTGGTGCCAGGAATTGCTTAATAGCTAAAAATTATGAATATCAAGGGAAAAATATCCAATGTCAAAGGCGGCGGCTGACCTAGGACGATTTTAAGCGTCAAAGTGCTCTAAGGACGCCCGGGAAACACTTGCGGATTTTTAATAATTTTTTCGCGTGCCGGTCAGTGGAGCTGTCAGTCAGTGCGGGATGCCGAGACGAGCTCACAGAAATTTTCAGATCTGGATTCGGACACCGTATGTGAGAGAGGCCGGGAAAAGGGCCAAAAGGCCGGTCAAAATTGGGGAGTTGCCCAAAAGGAGAAGTGAAGGGGTGCCTTTAGGAAGGGGCACCCCCCCCCCTCATTTAAAAAAAAACGAAATGGAGAAGGGGCGGCGGCAGCAGCAGGCCTTCGCGAAAAAAACGCCCCCCCTCCCCCTCAATGCAAGATTTTTTTTTAGAAGAAGCTATGGAGGCAATTGCAGCAGGCAACTACATTATCTTCACGCTCCGTATCGCTCCATCCCACGCAAGAAATGGCAGCCTGTAGAGAGAGAGAGAAAATCAATATTTCTCTCTCCTCCCTCTCTCTCCTCTAAGGGGGGATTCATGTGGGAAGAGAAAGGAAGAAGAAAGAATGATGGAGGCTTGTCCGGCATCGATCAGATTGCTCCACGGGATGGAAATGGTGACGTGTGATTGTCATGAGCATGAAGTGCTGCTGATTTTCAGAATTTGCAGCCATGGACATGAAACCCGAGACACGCAAATAAGCGGTAATTCAATTTTTTCAAAGGAAATTTGAGATTTCATGGCTTTTGATTGATAAAATGTTGTTCATGTGGGCTAAAAATTGTTGGTGTTGTTGTTTTCCATCAGTTTTTGTTGGTCATAATTAGAAAATCAGAAAAACATGCATCTTGTGGCCCAAAATAATACACTAAAACACGTAAAATATGGAAGAATAAATAGGAACACCAACTAAATTTTCATTTTTGTTGCAAGAAGGAACTAAGGGCCACAGCCCATAACCTATTTTGAATTTTTAGTAATTAAAATAATGCAAAAAATAAGGGAAAATACAAGGAAAATAGAGAAAAACCACTAAAAATAGGGGAAAAATGCATTGTGGGTGCGGAAAATTAATGAAAAATAAGAACAATGTTCGTGAATGTTTGTGGGGACTGAAGTATGAGGATTTGCCTCAATTCAGCCCCACCTTCTTGTTCTAGTGTGTTTTTCCCGCTTTTTACACATAAAATGATGGCAAAATGCCTTATAAATCTATACAACAATGCAACATTTGATCGATGGGAGGGTAGAGTGGTTAAAATGTGTCTAAATGTGGAGTAAAATGATGAAAAGATTGCTGGTTTTTGTTTGCACACCATATAGGTCAGTGCATAATTATAAAATAAGGGCCTAGTAGCACGAGGGTTTCCTCGGTGCTAGGTTCGTGCAACGCCGCATAAGAACGGTATAGCTGAAAATCATTAAAAGGATGTTTTCCACATGTGCAAAATATTGATTTTATAATTGTTTGAGCACTTAGCATCCACAATATGCATAAACCATGGAAATATTTAAAGGTATCAGAAATCCTGGATGCACAGCAATTGCTTTCATTAGGACTTTGACCCACGTTGAGTGAGAGACAGGACACCCTAAGCCATAGGCTAGTCGTGGGGTCTAGGGGAAAGAGAAGTAAGGACAATGGTACATTTCTGTTTACGATCAATTGGTACCTTGAGTGGATTTTGTGCGAAATGTTTATATGTTGAGTGACGCACCGAGGGGCCAATCCCCAAGGTGTAGGAGAGTCGCAAAGGCGTGGCGGCATTCAGCCATTGGAGGACCCCCTATGTCTGTGCTTTGTGCCATTAGGCAATATGTAAGGGACTCCCTCTGAGGAGTAGTGGGTGAGAGAAGAGTGGATTACAAACGACGTAATACAAACGCAAGATATTTAGGAAGGCAATGTGTATGTCATCAACGCTCCTGGCCGCGAGGCCGTGGGGTTGTTGAGCGTGTGAGATAGAGGTCCGGCTAGTGCACGAGCCAGTGCCAGCCCGTTCTAGGTTCCATCAACTCATTCCCTACTATTGCAATAACACTTGAGTTATAATATGTTATAGTAAACTTGTCGTTGATTTCCTTGGGTTATCTTGAATTTTGAGTGCATGTATGCAATCAAGCTAAGGCAACAAAAGTGTGATGGTCCTAACTCACAAGCCCTAAGATTCAACTTACTCCCTAGCTTCGAGATGAGGACATCTTGATTCTTGAGGATGTCATATTCCCACCCCTCCCCATGCATGAAAGGGGCTTAAGTGGGGAGGGGAGTCTAAAAGATTAAAAATGAAAAAATAAAATTGTTGACTAAACTTACCTTTATTCTCATGCTACTCTCGATGTGGCATCCCCACTACTATCACACCTAGTCTTGTAGCCACTACCGCAATGCAGTAGTCTAATCCCTCCCGACCTTGCATTACCATGAAATCTGCCCTACAGTCTCAAGGGGAAGGCAACTCCAAGCTGGCACAAGAAAGGATGGCCTTGAAGGCAATGGAGAGTAATAGAATGAGAGTGATAAATCTAGAAGGCCTACCCCCCTCCTCCCTTTCTAGGGCTTAAATAAAGCCTCAATTTATAAGGCTTTAGGATGGTTTTTTTTGCTTAGTGTTGTTGAAACATGAGAGAGAGAGAGAGAGAGAGAGAGAGAGAGAGAGAGAGAGAGAGAGAGAGAGAGAGAGAGAGAGAGAGAGAGAGAGAGAGAGAGAGAGAGAGAGAGAGAGAGAGAGAGAGAGAGAGGGAGGGAGGGAGGGAGGGAGGGAGGGAGGGAGGGAGAGATGGATAGAGAGAGAAGGAAGATAGGGTGTGAGAAAGAGAGAGAAGGGAAAGGAAATAAAGAGAGAGAGAGGTAGAGAGAATAGAGAGAGTAGATAGAGAGAGAGAGAGAGAGAGAGAGAGATAGGTGGAGAAGAAGAGATGGATAGAGAGAGAAGGAAGATAGGGTGTGAGAAAGAGAGAGAAGGGAAAGGAAATAAAGAGAGAGAGGTAGAGAGAATAGAGAGAGTAGATAGAGAGAGAGAGATATATAGGTGGAGAAGAGAGAGATAAGGATAGAGGGAGAGAAATAGAGGTCGAGAGAGAGAGAGAGATAAATGGAGGAGATAGAGGATAGAGAGAGAGAAAGAGGGAGAGAGAGAGATGAGAGATAGAGGGAAAGGAGAATATTGGGAAAGAAAGAGAGAAGAAGACTCCATCGAAGTGAGCATGTGACAAATCTTGGTCACAAAGATTGTGGATGAATATAAAGTCTCAAAGGAGATGACATCATGGCACCTTTATCCACCACTATTATACATACACACATAATCAAGCATGTGACAGACAAGAAAGCCTATATCTACCTTAAGGGATTTTCATGCTATAATCAATGCAAATCCACTTGGATCATAAGCATAAGACATCCTTTTCCATAGAATAAGCAGTCTTTGCATGCATAGTCTTGTGCCATAACTCTCTTGAAGTGTTTATGCATGATCTATGAGTTGAATTCAAATAGGAAAGAACACCTTAAAAAGTCAAGATTAGTATTTAAGTGATATTAAAAGTACCATATTTTTTCTTATTAATCCCTTGAAATTCCAAGCTTATATAAAATTTGGACTCATATTGGGTCATGTGGTATCCAAGAAGGAAATTGCGACCATTATAGCTTAGATTTGGGTAACCATAGACTTATCTTCATCAACCCAACCAAAGGGGATTCGTTGCTTCTTAGGCCATACTAGGTACTACAAGTGCTCTCTATACTACATTATACTTATATAGCAAGACATTTATATGAGATTCTAATTATATGGGAAAGGTTTGAGGCGAGACACTACATATAAAGCTCTCAAAAAATATGGTACAATTGCACTTATCCTATGAGGCCCGAATTGGAAAATCACGGTATGTGCATATCAATGCATCCAAAGTTACCATTGAAGTGGTGCTTTACCAATCTTTTGAACACAACATGGTCTTCCCCAATGAGTTTTTCCATTAGAAAACTCGTTGGTGTTGAGGTTGAAATATTTCACCATGGAACAAAAGAGATTGGAAATTTATATGCAATTAAAAAGTTATGATTGATTGCTCACTACCCCATTTGTCTCCCTTGTAGAACATCATGCACTGCTTTATTCGGTAAACAAATCATATGCTACATTACTAGTGGCTTCTAATATTGGTGGAATTTAATTTCATTATTGTGATCTTGCATAAGGGAAAGCAACATTATATGATTGACTAGGGTAACAAGTGGCAAAAAGGTGACTAGAATTAACAATAATGTCATTAATGCACACTTGTGTTAGAATCCAAAAATTGGTACATATAGAGATAACAAACTATTGGATATGAATGACATTGTACACAAATTTGAAAAATGATTGCTAGATGCCCAATATAAAGGGAAAGACTTACCCAACTTCTCATTAAGGTGCCATCCTACCAAATGATTGCAAGGTAGTTATATGGATTAGGGCAAGGAAATCTTTTAAGAAGATGTGTATGTGAGCAAAAAATAGAGGATATGCTCCAAGAAGCACATGAAGGGATAACAAGAGCCATTTTAACATTGATACCAAATCTAAGAAAATACTTCAGTTAAAGTTGTGGTGGCCTACCTTTTTTAGGATACAAGATGCTTTGCAAATAGTTGTGATGAGTGTGCTAGTATACCAAGGTGCTAGTCAAGAAAGAAAACATGGATCTCACACCAATGATCATCTCATCGCCATGTACTATATAACTAAATGGGAAATGGCTAGGGCCACATATAAGAACAATGCCAAAACTAGAGATAGGCCTTATGGAAGCAAGTTGATTTGGCTTCCACATTAATATTGTGAATGACCAAGGAACAAATTTTATCATTTAAGCTATTTAACCTTTGCTATTCCTACTCATTCACAAAAAGTCTGCTCTTTACTATCCTTAAGCTAATCCGCAAGGAGGATCAACAAAACCTTGTTACAATATAGGCATTGTAATTCATCCTAAGCAAGGGTCTATGAGGGAAAATGGATGTGAATGGCCTTAAGGGGTAGGGGAAACCCTAACCCTAGCTTGGTAGAGGCTATATAAATAGCCTATGGATCACTATCAAGTGTGAGATAGAGTGTACCCAAGTTGTACTTTGAGCAACTTAGTAAGCAAGATTTTGTTCTTATACTTTGAGCTCTCATCTCCCTCTTGTGCACATTCTTCTTTCTGCAAACTCTGATTTTCCACATGGTAACAGAGCCTCCTTTAAATTTCAGCTTCCTCTAATCTCAGCTTCACTTAGTGCACAAGAAAAGCTTCATTCTCTCATCTTGGACCTTCAACCTCCATAGCTGGCTTGATCCCCTGGCCTTGGAGGACTTGGGGAAGCCAAACGAGAGCATTTTAGATCTTGATTCCCTTTGGAGATCTTCTTCCCAACTCAAGGCGTTTCATCATGGCACATTAAAAGCAGGGATTAGTCGACATGGAGAGTAGCATTGCTCAGTTTCAAAAAATGGCACAGTTTTGGGCAGCGTGAAGTTCTAGAGCATGGCGTGATCTACAAGGCGATGCAATCTTCCTTGCCACCATAGGGCTTTCAAGGAACCCCCAGTGGACTATCTCCCTCTAAGAGGGTTTTGTGAAATTCCTCATGTGGTGGTTGCAATCAGTCAAACCCTAACTGCTTGTTTCGTAGCAGCCATAGCCAAGAAGCTTCAAGTTTTTCCATTCTTCAAATTTTTCAATTTTTGAGAACTAACAGTGATTCTAATCACTAATTGATCTTCTCCAAAGTTAGTTGAAGGTTTGAAAGCTCTATTTCAAAGTTCTTACCCTCGGTGGATCTATTTAATTCATCAAACAATCTGCATATTGCATCTTAAGTGGCATAAACCTTGAGATGAGTGCTTGCAAGCACTAATGTTGCATTTTACAATCATGTTGATAGTTGGATATTGACTCAATCTGGTTTTTTTATTAGAAAATTAAATCCATCAAGTGATTTATAACATTTATCTCTTCTTGCTTGGTTGTAAGGCTACGTGTACAACTATAAACACATAGACCCAATATTAGTTTGCTGCTGGTACATCAGAGATATGAGTGTTATTGTACTCTCCTCTCTGATTCATCTAAGAGCATATAGTTGATCGATAAGCCGTGCTCCACCAATAACTCCTCTAATAGGCCACATTATCGGAAAGAGCTTGAAGTCTAGTCAAAGCTCACCTCATTGAAACATAGAAAAATAGTAAAGCCTAAATCAAGGGTTGTTTGAAGGACGTGACCTCCTAAATCCTATCTTGAGATATTGCATATGTACGATTTCCAACCATTTTCAACTCTACAACTTTAAAACTTGTCTATCAATTCTACTATTTGGTTGTACTTAGCCACATGTAAAGGATTGACACTGCGATTACTTAAGGCAATTGGTAAGACCTTCCTATAATGGCCATGGCCTATGCTCATGTAAGGCCTCAAATTCGCAAATTTGATGGAAAAGATTTCCATCCTTGGCAAGTCTTGGTAAAATACAAAATGATGGAAAGAGGCTACTAGCCCTTCATAAAAGGGGCCAAAGTAATTAACCCATCCAATCCCCTTGATGTAGAAGATGATGAACGGTCTCAGGCCATCATCATGCTTCATTTAAATGAACCTTTAATTCATCATATTGACCAACTCCCCACTGCCAAGGAAAAGTGGGATGATCTTGAAAGGCTCTACGGTGCTACAAGGAAAAACTCCAAGATATTTCTCAAGATTGAGTTTTTTAGCTTGGAATACAGACAGGGAGAATATCTAAGCAAGTTTATTTCACATATGAAGGGGATTATGGCACAACTTGCCTTCATTAAAGCACCCATCTATGATGAAGATGCCATTCCCTTCCTGCTAAAATCTGTGAAGAAGGTTTTTCCAACCCTTGTGACTATCCTAACTAATATCCCAAACCCAACTTTGGCAAGTACCATCCAGTCTTGCCTGGATGAAGAGAAGAGAAACCATACTGAAGGAACTTCAACAGTCACTTCCCATGAGCAAGTGTTAGTCCATACCACTTCTACTAAGTGCTCCTTCTGTCACAAAAAGGGGCATATTGTAAGCAATTGCTAGAAGAAATACCCTGACAAAATGAAGTGTAACAAATGAAAAAAGACCGAGTATATCACCAGTAATAAGTGTCCCAGTGTTCCACCAATATCTAAGGAATTGGAGGCCAACTTTGCCTCCCAATCCACAGATGACCAACTCTTTTGAGTCTTGTAACATCCTCTACCTATGAATATCCTTGTAGCATGATTTATAAAGGCATCACATTCGATTAAGGGGGGTTACTTTAACATGTCTTGTGATGCAATGCCACCCTGACATTGAGGGGGGGTGTTACAATATAGACATGGGAATTTACCCTAAGCAAGGGTCTATGAGGGCAAATGGATGTGAATTTGAGGCCTTGCATCTGCATAGGCCCCATCATGTGTGTGCATACACATGATGGATGTGAATTTGATACCCCATCATGCGTGTGGACAACCCCACCAAATCAAGCAACCTCGAGGGGATCTAGGTTCACCAAGGGAGCTCACATTTTGTAACGTGCCCGTGTCTAAGAACACTTTTAGCGCTCTATAGAAATGAATCTAAGCTCACTACCTAGCACTCCCATGAAATGTTTCGAGGTTTGTCGCCTAGGGTTTCCCGAGTCTGCCTCGCAACGAAACGTTCGAGGTTGAGAACCCATAAGGATCGACCTAAGATCTGGGCTCCTAGTGGCCAAGGTCTCTTAACATCATTCTAGTGTCGCATCCTAGACATCCTACTTTACGCAGAGATACCCAAGCCAAAGCAGACCCATGTTATGCCACACTTGGTTCAAAGAGAATGGGAAACAAGAGGAATGTTTGCTTGACCTTTCTGCCCGTAGGGCCTAGTCCCTTTCCCCTAAAATGGAATGAATCAGGGTTCTATCCTAACAATTTCTAAGGGTCGGGTCGTTGGTAAAACCTTGTGAGAAGCCTCCCAGTTCTCTGGGACCACCCTGTAGACCCGTTGGGGGTTCCGCCCACCCACTTCCCTCAATAGCTTTAGTTTTCAAATTAGGTCATACCACATTTATGTGCGACACTTAAAGTTAGCTTCATTAATTAAGCCTTTTAGGGAACAAAGTTCGTTCCCGTAACTTATATCACAGACACAAAAATAGAGCAAGCAAAATAAGTTCAAACAAATTCTTCACGTTAATCTTTGTCTCCTGCCCATACAGGAGAAATTCTATATCCCTTATGTCCAACAGAAGTAATTGGTCCAAATCACATGGCACCACAAATTCTATCCTTTATCTAGAATAAGATCTCCTAACATGCCTAGACATTGGGGACCATGGAGGTCTTTATCTCCATTCTAGACCTAGCAAGGGGTTTCCAGCTAACCCGCAAGCTGTTTGGGAGCAAAACATCATTCCCGTGGTTAGCCTTTTCACCACTCAACCTTCAACCCATGAGTCGAGCAGTGCCATATTTGGGTTAATCTACGGTGCAATCATGGAGGTGATCCACCCATGCAAAATATCCTTCCTTAATTAACCTAGTTAAGAATCAAGCACAAAAAAAGCATTCATCCCTAATATCATTTTTTCAAGAAAATTTTCCTTTATCCTCATGGCAATTTGTCATCACAGACCCCTGCCATGAATTTACCATCAAACACAAGTACTTGGAATAATCATCCAAACCACAATCCATTGATTGTAAAGCATTTAGGGTGTTGTTTGATTAGCCAATAAAGCAATGGTATTCTTTTCCAAGCATTGCAAGAATAGATGTAATAACATTTCCATTGCACATTTGCTCTTCCCCTTGGGACCAATAGTAAAATTTACTTAACACTTGTATGCACAATTTTTAACGTCATTCTTTTTTTATGATTACGGCATGCATAACCCCTGACCGATTCTTCCTAGTAATTGCTCTATCAACGAATAAGCCATATGCAACTAGGTGCAATTAACTTTCCTTGATACATGCACTTTGCAAGCTCCATATTACGAATATGTGAGATGAAATTTATCCTTTCCGATGACCTATACTCGTGCATCGTAGTATGGGGCCTAATGTATCTCATATGAGAATCAAAGCAAGCATCTATCAATTTGAAAATACATTACTTACAACGGGTACCACAATTGGATTGACAGTGATGCCTTCACCCAAAGCCTCGTTTGTTGGTTGTGGGATTGCCATACGACACGACATTCGTCGGTTGGGGGCCATTGTCTGCAAGTAGATTCGAGAAATAAAGAAGGTGGAATAGATTCGAGATAGGAGAGCATAAGAGAAGATGGCTTAGTTGAAGACCAAGATAGGAAAAAGTTGAGCTAACTCTCTCCCTCGTAGCCTCTCAGGATAACTCCTCTCTCTCTCTCTCTCTCTCTCTCTCTCTCTCTCTCTCTCTCTCTCTCTCTCTCTCTCTCTATCTCTCTCTCTCTCTCTCTCTCTCTCTCTCTCTCTCTCTCTCTCTCTCTCTCTCTCTCTCTCTCTCTCTCTCTCTCTCTCTCTCTCTCAAGATCCTTCTCATAATCTCTTGGAGGGTATCCCTCTACCTCTCTCTCCTGCAGCCTCTTGGGGTCTCCTTGTTCTTCCTTGTGCCTCCCCATGCCTCATATTTATAGTGAATTAGAGAAGAGGGCTTGTGGCTAAGAAAAAGAGCTCTTTGTGGAGGGGATCTTGGAAAAATAAGTGATTTGATGCTCAGATCATAAATCTGTTGGTTCCATTGGCTTTGAAAGGGGGGTAAAACTTATGACACTTGGTTAGAAAGCTTTTAGATCACTCTTTCTTTCTCTCCATATTTGAAGTGTTGTTTACTGCCTGCAAATTGTGATCGCTCACGTGATTTTGCAAATCCCTCTTTTTTTTATTAAATCCCCAAAACTAATTGAAACAGTATCCAGTACTAAAAAATTTTGTATCTCTTTAGGATATTTACAATAAATAATATCTACAATATCTAAAATATGCTAGTTTTGCCCAAAATCTAATATTTTTGGACCATCTATACTATACACATTAACACTAGTGATTAATATGGCTCATAACTCTCGTTCAGATTGTAACTTCCGTGAAGGGTGGCTACGATCTAAGAAAAATGTCAGATTATGACTCTCGATTTTTTTTAATATATTTTTAATTAAATAAAAATTGTTAGCTATTAACGTTAGTTAGTCTTTACCTTAGTTAATCTTTAGTTAGTAATCTTACTAACTTATTAATTGACTAACTAACTTTCGAACTAACCAACTAACTTTTATTGTGTGGAAATATTACACATCTTTAGAGGAATTTGACTCGACCTCTTTTGAGGAACATTGGCAAGACTTTCAGGTCATTTTTTGGACTTTTAGCGACAGGAGAGAAAGTGTGCTCCACCAATGAGAAGGTTTCTATTACACAACCTTTTTTTCAATAATCAATTTGGAATTTTTGAAAATCATTTTGGCTTTTTTAATTGGTAGTTTTATTGAAATAGCTCAAGTGATTGTCACTTTTGAGCAGTAAAGTGGATCAATTGTTAGTTTCATTGAGATGGGCTCGAGTGATTGTCATTTTCCAATAATAATATTTTGCTATCGCATTTCAATCATTTCTCTTATTGAGGTGAGAAGAAGGTGGCCAAATCCTCCCGTTTGAAATCTTTTGATGTAGCAAAAAATAGAAGAAATTCTTGTCGATAGCCAACCCTTTCTTAGCATGCTAGAACAGCAGGACAACAATAGATTTAGACTTAGTGGCTCTTAGAGGAAAATCAAAGAAGTGTCCTATAGCATGTTTTATGCATAAGGAGATTCACCTTGAGCCCAATGTCTTTCAATCTCCCTCTACATAGACCCAAATATAAGTGCAATCGAGTTGAGTTTACTTCCTGTTATGTATGAAGGTTAGTTTTTCTTATTCATCTTGTAACTAACAAGACTATTTGATGTTATCGAACTTGTATCCATCAAGCCTCAAGGAGTAGCAACTAGTGGAATGTGGGATAGATATTCTAGATATCACCATGACTCCATTTTTTGTGAGGAGCTTTACAAGGGGAGGACCAAGCTGAGAGAGGCATATTCTTTTACAATCATTTTTATGTACCGCCTCCCTCCAATGAGCTATGGAAAACCTTATCCAATCTTCTCTTTCTAGATTTTAAGAGCAAAGAATGGCCGCTAGTAGTAGGTTCAAGGATAAGTGAGAGTTACAAGTGCAAAAATTTTCACAAGTTGCAAAAATGCCTAAATCCCAACATTATAAGTAGGAAAAGTAAAATATCTACCTTTATGCCTGTATCCATTTTTTTGGACTTCTTTTCTAGTACCTAAATGTAGATAGCATCATTGAGTTTGTGGGCAAAAGCTAGTATACAAAGGTGCAAGATGGAATCTCTTGCAAGGTGAAACTAGATTTTGTTGTATGCAAATATATGATTGTCACTCAAAATTTCATCACGAAATTCTCATACAAAAGATGGCACTATGTTTGCAAGAAGTTGGTGTCACTAGGCCAAGACATGAGAGAGTTTTCTAGAGATTTAATACTAAACATTGATGTTTTATTAAACGGCGAATTATTGTTCATTATGAAGCTAGGGTTAACATGCACATTACAACCATTGAGGAGAGACTTGTACAACAAAGACATCCAACTTCCTACATTGTTTAACATCTATATTAATGATAAAGAGGTGCATTACTATTTGCATTGCCTATTTTGATTTACATACAATCAAATGTTTGCATCGTATTATCTCTGGTTACTCTCTCTTGATGTCTACTATGTCCCAACAAGAAATAAAAATAGCATTATGTGCAAAGAGATAACAAACAATGCCATGCATCAACATGTTGGGCAAAGGGTAGTGCCAATGAGCCACTTGATGGTAACCCTAAGGGTCACCATTGAGTGATAGAGGGTGCCTCTAAGGGAAAGGGTTGTCACAAACTACCTGATGGTGATATCAAAGACTAGGGCACTAAACAAGGGTCACAATTGAGTGATAGAGGCTCTACCCTTGGGGAAATGTAGCCAGGAACCCCTTGGTGGTGACCATCAAAGAGCAAAACACTAGACAAGGGTCACCATTGAGCAAAAGAGGCCACCCTTGAGGCAAAGCGGAGCTAGGAACCACTTTTTGGTGACCATTAAAGACCAAAACACTAGACACGAGCCACCATTGAGTGATAGAGGCTACTTCTAGGCAAGGGTAGCCAAGATCCTTGGTAGTGACCATTGAAGACCAGAATACTAGATAAGAGTCACAACTTGAGTGATAAAGGCTACCCTTGGACAAAGGATAGCCTCAAAGACAAAAACATCAAACATGTAGTGAATAGTTCATGCAAAAGAAACAAGGCTTTACCAATTATTAGGTCACAATGATGGGATTGGCATTGTCCCATAGAGTCACTTCTTTTAGAGCGGCCTCATAGTGTCGGCGGATCCAATGGAGGGTACAAAATGTTCCATAAATGACTAGTGGACTTACAAGATTGACAAGTTTGGTGGGCCTAATGGAGGGCATGAAGGCTCAACAAATGGCTAGCTAGGTGAGAGTTAGGATAGAGGACAATGCAATTGCAAAAGTTAAAAAACAACCAAATGCTTGCAGAGTCCAATTTGATGGAAGAGTTCATACATTAACTAGTTGAGGGTGTGGGGGTTAAGTATTGAGTGGTTTTGCATTAATAGGTTCAAGGGGGTTGAGGGGATCAAGTACCAAACACGTTTGCATTAATATGAGTTATTTTCAAATGACTAAAGTATTTTCAAATGTGTTTCTTCCATAAGATGTCAAAATTAAAGTGTTTTAATGATGAAAATAAAAATTTGTATTAAAAAGTATGACAAACATTGTTGTTGGTATAGAACGCTATTACATTCCATATCATAGCATTAGCTAGATTTTGTATGAGGTGCTCCCCCTATGGGGTGTCACCATTAATAAAGTTGGACATTTTACATATGGGGGGAATTCGGGATGCATATAAGGGAATTCGGGTCCCTATGGGGGAATTTGAGACACATATGAGGGAGTCTAGGATGCATATCAGGGAATCTGGGATGCACATGGGGGAATCCATCCCAATGGGGAAATTAGAGATGCATAAAGGGAAATCCAAGATGCTCGAGTTGATGGGGCACCCATCACTTGCATCGGTAATGGCACCTTGGGCTTGTTGGATTTGGGACTAGCTTGAAGTTGAGGGAAGAGAAGTAGGTTTTCCATCCATCTGAAGTTATCATTCATATGGATTTTGGGGCAAGGTTATCTTGCTAAAGCCTAGAAAATGTTTTGAGTCTCTCCCTTCTACTGCTAGTTGACATGTCTAGGGTTGGAGTTTTGCATTGTCTTGATAGATTTGGAGGGCTTGCATGATGGAAGAAAGGGTGGGATATCCATTGCTAAAAGTCCCAAATGTAAGTAAGGGGGGTCAAGAGCAAGGTTGGAGTTACCGAAATATCAATATATAGGAGATACCTAAGAAAACTAGGACCTTGGTCTAGAACCTTGGAGCCAAACAACAATCACTATTGAGATGAGAGAAAGATCACCCCCTATTGGTAAATGATGAGCATGAGACATTTTTGGGGGGGGCATAGGGTAGAGTGACTAAGTCTCGCACTATCTACAAATCCAATATGAGTTGCGATGCTAGTAAAAAATGACATGCCTCATCTCTAACAAGACATGTCTTTGACATCTAAGTTTATGGAAATATCAAAGATACCAAAAACTAAAAGAACAGCATTCGAAATTAGTCATTGGTCTCTTCACAAGGTAAGGCCAAGAGCCTCAAGGATACAACTAAGAGTGGCACTACTGATGCTATTAACATGGTGATGTGATGGGAGCAAGAGACCATGTGGATCAATTACGTGGTGGGAAAAAAATTGAATAAAAAGTATTGTAGGCTAAGCCCTCCCCCCCCAAAAAAAAACAAAACAAAAGCCTAGAAAAGTTTCCCTTTCATTAATTCCAAATTCCAAAACCTAGAGACTAGACATGTAACCAAAAGGGGTAATCACATTAATGCCACAAAGGGACCACGAATTGTACATGTGTATTTTTATTTATTAGGGATTTCTCAAAAAGGGTTTAGTGTTCAAAACTTTGGCAAGACACTCTTTCCTACCAAACTCATGCTTCACTACTCTCCCAATCTCCTTCGATCATGTCCACTCTCTTGATCTCTCTTGCATTTTCTCTCATCTATCTCCAGCTTCACTCTTGCACTCTTGTTGTTGAGAGATAGAGACATAGTAGATCAAGGATCTTTGACCAAGTGATTGGCATTGGCTCTTCATACCAGGTACGATTTGACAATGTAGTAGGTGTGGGCTATTTCAAACTTTGTGCTATTTTTAACCAAAATGAATAGCAACTTCATACATCTAGATGCTCATCAAAGGGATGCGTAGTTTTGTAAAGGGGATGCCCTCAATAGAATTTTAGGGTAGGGTCATCACTACTCAAGAAATTGGCTATTTTTGGGTATTTCAATTATAAAAATCACTAATTTATCCCAAAACCAAAATCGATTGGGATTAAGCTCCTTCCTTTTTTCCATTGGATAGGCTTGTTCGTGGCCCTTGTGTGGTGTAAATCTATAATTGATCACCACCAAGTGACAAGACCCTCCCTCTTGCAGAAAGAGCTTGTATCGCTTTCTAGAAATCCTCATGTGCAATGAAACCTGTATGGGTCCAAGTAAGGGAGGCACCCCCTCTTGTAGATAGATCATGTATTGCTTGGTAGCAACCCTCTTATATGGTGAAGCTTGCACAAGTGGCCATCGAGCAAAGAAGCACCTCCCTCTTGTGGAGAGAGTCCATATTGCTCAATAACAACCCTCTTATTATGCAATGAATCACTTCAATATCACTACCAAGAGATAAGGGAGTCACTCCCTCTTGCAGAGAGAGAGGCCATATTAGTTAGTAATGACCCTTGTGTGTAGTAAAGCCCACACAGGTCACCAGCAAGCAAGGGAGGTGCCTCCCACTCTTGTGGAGAGAGTCTGTATTCCTTGGTAGCAATCCACATGGACAATGAAGCCTACATGGAGCACCACTAGGTGTGAGAGGTACTCCTCTCTTGCAAAGAGAGCTCGTGTTGCTTGGTAACAACCCTCTTGTGTTGTGTGGTGAATCCCATCAGTGTCACCTCCGTGAGGGAGGAACCTCTCTCTTGTGTGGAGAGATCCTATATTTCTCAGTAATGATCCTTGTGTGTGGTGAAGCTCTTCAGTGTCACCACCAAGTGAGGGAGGCTATTCTCACTTAGGAGAGAGCTTGTATTACTCAGTAACAAACCTCATGTGTGGTGAAGCCCTTTAGTGTCACCATCAGGCAAGGGAGGTCACTCTCTTTTATAGAGAGAGTCTATATCACTTGGTAGTAGTGACCCTCATGTGTGGTGAAGCCCTTCAATGTCATCATCATGCAGAGAGACTTTGTATCATGCTAGTAGTGAACATTGTTTCTTATTCTCTTTTTTATGAATAGGAAACAAGATGAAATACAAGCTGGAGTTTGAGAATGATGTGGAGGAAACCCCAAATAAGAATCCTTTTATGTTCCTTCACATCACGTGTGCTCATTCTTGTGCTCATGATGTGTCCCATATGTTTACTTTGTTATTTACTATTGAGAATGTTTTGCGTTCTTGTACAAATGTGTTGTGTGCATGTGGAGGAATATCGAAGAGTGACTTCAAATGGCATAATGAGCATAGAAGTGTAGGAACATGTTCACACTCATGACTTTGTGACCAACAAAGTTGCAAAGAGAATGTTAGCCAAGGCATGTGAAGAATCAAGCTCACCAACTCTCGAAAATTGTAGATTAGTTATTAGTTATGTATGCTTCAATAAGTGAGTTGAGACCTAACTATGGTTAGGTGGTGTGGTTAGGAGTTAGATCGAGTGTGACACCTATCCTTTGCTATGTCACTAGTGCAGGGTGTGTAAGTTGGATGAATGAATAATGAAGAAGAAGTAAGAGAGTACTTTACTTTCTAAGCTCAATCTATTTTTGTGTTGCTTTCTCTCTCTCTCTCTCAATTTGTAACATGGTATCAAAGTCATGAAGCCATGAGACCTTGAGAGACTATGAGCTTGGTATTGGTATTGTGGGAGCTAGAGTCTAAAGGCAGGAGTTGCATTTGACTTGCAAAGGTTCATTGGAAACCATAACTATACTTGGACTGATCTGTGTTAGAGATTTGGAGGCTTACACTAGAAGATCTTGTGGAGACTTGTAGAGAGAGTCAATGACAAGAATTAGAGCTTGTTAATGAGCTTATTTGGGACTAGTAGAGTAAGCAACAAACTAGTGTGAACTAGCTAGATTGTGCCTTTTTTTAAATGGAAAAAAATGGGGCAACATTGAGCATTATGGGCATTTTGACCTTTGGTACTAGAGCTTCTATAGCCTAATGGGATGTCAATACTGTCAACATTAGTCACGGCATAAGCAACCCTACATAAGCCATATCTAGATAGTGTGAATAGTTTTTAATTGCATCTACATGTGACAAGGGAAGATCGAGTGCTCCTACAACTATGAAGTGTTTAGTGTGGTCATACTAAACCATCATGAAATGCTTGACTATGTACATGGCTTCAACCTCATGCATTTGGGCATGATTGTTAACCCCAATGCAAGATGGGAAAAAGAAAATTTGAAATTATAGAATAATGCAAAAAAGGCAGCCAGGCAAGGAATAAAAGAGGAAATGCCAAAAGTGCAAGGATGACAGAAAAGGTCAAGTAGGGGTCAAAGGTGCATTTTAGAATGCAAAGGCGCCACTAAAATTTTGTAAAAGAGCACCAAGCTCCCTCCTATGTGAATTTAAAACATAGATGGGCATAGGTGAAGGGATAAGGTAACTAGAAGGGAATAGGGGAAGAGGACCTTGGTAAGATGCCCAATGGTGTAAGAAAAGGGATGGGTGCCCAAGGGATTTAGGGCTTGTATATAATCTAAAAAAGTGAATGGTGTGTGGCTAAAGTAGTCTTCTCTCCTTCTTGTTTTCTTGTGTGTGCTTGAGAGAGGGAGTGAGTGTGTGAGGGTGAGGGACGGTGGTGGAGAATCTTTTCTCTTGTCTTGCGCACAGCCATGGAGGATGGAGCTCAAAGGAGGAGGCTTGAGGTTGCTTGAGCTCGTATCTCGAATTGTGGAGCTACAAGCTTGCTTGAGGGAGGAAGCTACTCATTTGGGAATCAAGGTAAGCCCACTACACCCTCGTAGGATCAAAGGTACATCGGCTAGGTGAGATATAGCTATTTGTGCTCGCTTGAAGCAATAAGCAGTCCATGGGGTCTTGGCAGATGAGTGTGAGCTCTCATTACATTTTGATTCCATTGCGGGGACAACGGATTCAAGCTTGTGCATTTGTGCGCTTCAAATAGAGTATCAAAGTAGGGTTTCATCTTGAACAACCAGTGCTTGATATAGGTAGGATATTTGGGGTTTTAATGTTCAAAACAAGTAAGTATTTTGGGTTTTTCATGAGTAGACAAGTAGGATGAATCATTCAGTATTTGGGTTTTGATTTTTGTAGCATTTAGAGTAGGTTAGGATCAAGAAATCGAAGCGAATTGCTTTAGGGTTGCTATTGTAGAACACGTCCAAACATGGCACAAACAAGGGAAAATTGGGGAAAAAGGCAAGGGTTTAAGACCCCAGAGAGCAAGGGTGAAGCCCATTTTTACCTACAGCACTGAGAGAGAGAGCTTGAGAGAGAGAGAGAGACGTAGAGCTCCTAGCGAATCAATTGTCTTCCACATGCATTGTACTCAATGTAAATTGAGGGTTGTTTGTAAATAAGAAGGAAGCCACTCAAACTTAACAAGAAAAATGAACCCACCAATAGGAAATGATTCTCAGATCTATATGAGTGATCAAGAAACCTAATCTATAGGACTGGGAGAGAGACCTGACACAAAAAGCTAGATGCATAGAAGGATCAACACTATTGGAGGTGTGACACTACTCGACTTAATCAACCTCATAGACAACTTGGTGGAGCAAGAGACCCAGATATGACAGAAACTAGTACGAACTGCAAAAATGAAGAGCTCCACTTGGGAGATTTCCCAGTCGAAGTAGATGGTGAATAACTACAATGACACACAAAGATGGACAACCATGATAGGCCATCAAAGGACATCATAGAAGACCTCGAAGAGGAGAGGAAACTAGCACGGAAAGCCTTGCAAAGCATAGCGGCATATAACCATGAGCAGCAAGCTAGGAAATTGCTCCAGGACATAGAGATGTAGGAAGTCTTAGCGAGTGTTAGCCCTAGTGAATAGGAATCGAATAGGACCAAACATAGAGAGACAGACACACACACACACACACACACACAGAGAGAGAGAGCACTAGAGGCAAACCTAACACACTAAGTGAGCTTCTCACAAAACATCTCATAGACAATACGTCGGTAGAACAAAGCACAACACCACTAGTGGTCTCATTGCTTGCAACACTAGGAGTTACCTAGGGCACCAAGAGCCGGTCAAAAATCCCCGTAGTTGCAAAGCAACTAGATAAATACTAGCCGAACAACGATCCTTATAGCTTTATAGAGCAATTCAATCAAGTTTGCGAGGCCAATGGCCTTATTGATCTTTCTCTCAGTGCTCGCAAGCTTTCAGCCTATGCTTAGGTGATAAGGATAGGATGTGGTACAAAAGCCTAGACACTGTAAAGCAAAACAACTTCAACAACCTCAAGAGTCTCTCAGTGAGTTTTGACATTGGGGATGAGATGGAAGAACCTACTATGTTCCAAGAGGATATTAAGGAGTTTGATTTACATAATTATCACAAGGCTAGACTTGAGCTATGTTGTTGGCCTTTTCGGCCAGTTTATGTAGATGCCTAGAAAGCCTCATTTGAATGTAGTTAGATGCATATTGAGGTATGTGAAGTCCACTTTACATTATGGACTTTTTTATGAGACAGGTAAGGATGTACAAGTGTTAGGATACATAGATGTAGATTGGGCTCGTAGCATGTCAAATAGAATATCTACCAGTGGATTCATGTCTTCCCTTGGTAGTACAAGAGTTACATGGAGTAGCAAAAAGCAACCTACAGTTTCTTTATCGAGTACAAAGGGAGGGTATAGAGGTGATGCTATGGAAGCATGTGAAATGGTATGGCTAAAAATGCATGATTTGGATGTGCAAGGAGATGGTCCACTTGTCATTCATTGTGACAACATGAGCAACATACAGCTAGCTAGGAACCCAGTATTCCATGCTAGGAAAAAACACATTGAGGTGCACTACCACTTTGTGAGAGAGAAGGTACTTGCAGGAGAGATTGACTTGGTATATGTTAGCACACAAGATCAGATAGTTGACATTTTCACAAAGGCATTGGATGTAAAGAAGCGTCAAAATTTTTGAAGCTTACTTGGAGTTGTAGAGATATAGTTAAGCTTGAGGGGAAGTGTTGAGATGGAAAGCTCAACACATGTAGACATTGATGATGGCCACCTAGCTAGATGGGTCCACATGTCTACACTTTGCATGTCTATGGTCATTATGATCCTCACATGGCCAACCACCATTGACTTATCACTTATTATATTTAGTTTTTTGCATCTACCTACAGTTGGCATAGTTGTTGTGCCAGTCAATTAGTATAGCCAATTATGCACTATTTGGCTTAGCATGCCACTTTCCTTATGTTGTATCTTATCTATAATTTGTGTACATTGTATTGTGTATGAAAGAAGAGGGAAAAACCGGTAAGAAAACGTTTTGCCCTCCATCTCTTTTCTTGTGTCCTTGAGTGAGCTTCCTCTCATGTGTGTATGGTGTGTGTTTGGCACAACAACTCAAGAAAATCCCCCCATAATGCGATTCTTGACAGGTTGTTGGTTCTAGCATAAGTTTTATTGAAGAACTTTTGGGTTAGGATGCACCACACTTTCACTGTGCTAGTTTGATTGTGCAAGAGCACTTAAAATTTAAGATAAATCAATGAATTCAAAGATAATTTTATTGCAATGTATTATCATTCAATTGTTATTGCAACAGTAGGGGATCATTACAAGTAGAGGGCTTATTACATCTAATGAAGAGCTTCCTAGGACTTTTAATCTCATCTTCAAATACTTTATTGGAATGTAATCCTTCATCATTATCTAATTCTTGGAAAGTTGAATGTAAAGGGAGGAAACCTCAAGTGGAAGCCCACACGTGGAAGCAATATCTATGGTGGTAGAAGCAAGAGAGCAAGAGACCCACGATGTTGGAACTCCAATACTCACAATGTGTGACTGTTATTTAAATATCACTGAAAGAATAAAGAATAAAGTTATAGTGATGGGCGTCTTCTATAGTGTACAAGTGTTGGGTAATATTATGTAACGTGTCCCCCTGTCTACTTTTAGGACATGTCTTAGCAGCCCATCGGGAAGAGAGTCTAAAAAGTACCACCCAGCACTCCCAAGGAATGTCACGGGGTTTGCGATCTAGGTCTTCCTGAGTCTGCCATGAAGCGGAAGCATTCCAACTATTCCCACTTAGGACCGACCTGAATCTGGGTTTTCCTAATGGTCAAGTTCCTAGAAGGTAGCCAGCGTTGAGCCCCAGATGAACCACTTTGTGTAGAAACATCAGGGTCGAAGCAGATTTATGCTGCACTTGGTTCAAGGAGAATGGGAAACAAGAGGGATGCGAAGCTCGACCTCTCTGCCCATAAGGCATAGTCCCATTCCGTTCCCCTAAAACAGTATAAATCGGGACTCTAGCTCTCTAGATTCTGGGCCATTGCTACCTCGTTGTCAATTCCTTTGAGAAAAGTTCCCGGCCAACCGAGACCACCCTTCCGTAGGACGGACCCAGGGTCACATCCACCGCACTTTCCTCAATTGCTTTAGTTATCTAATTACCTACCACATTTAGTTTGACAAGCAAAAAGCAGCTTCCTTAATTAACCAATTAATCACTGGTTCCTTCACGTAACAGGATGAAAATTTTACCTTTATTGGATACTCTTTAGAGTAGAATGAGTATTGTTGTTATAATCCTATTATAAGTGAGTTTTGAGGTGAGTAGGGATGTTATTTTTTATGAGATGAACAATTCATATGTGTCTAGTGGTGATGCATTGGATGATCATGATCATGATAGTCATGTGTAGAAAGAAAAGAAACAATCACAGAGCCTTAGTGGACCAAAAACATCATTTGGTACTACATCTATAGTTAGCCCTTGTTCTGGGAGATTGAGGAGTAGCCCCACATCTTTAGGTGCATCTACAAGTGTTGCAGGTAAAGACAAAGGGAAGAAGAAAGTGTCGGATGGTAATGATGCATCTACTATAGTCATTTGGGATTTGATGGAGATTATAGTGGTGAGGAGAGTTTGGATAATGAGCTCGGTATTCCTCTAGTCAAGACACCACGTGTACAAAGAGCACATGGTAATGTAAAGGCTCCACTAAGTGATCCAGTAGTATGCAAGTCTAGCAATGTCAGATCCCTATTAAAATATTTGGTTTTGAAGGTTATGCATCTTACCATTATGCTTAAATGGTAAAGGTGGTTGAGGATGTTGAACCCACTTGTTTTGAGGATGTTGTTGGTCGTCATGCTCATTGGGATATGCAACGATGGATGAGAAGATGGATGCATTCGAACCCAATAAGACTTGGGATCTAGTACCATTTCAAACTAAAAATGTTTTGGCATATTCTTTTTAGCCATCAATGCCCTTGCAACTTTTGCAATATACCTATTTTTTCTTTCTGCAATCCCATTTTGCTAGTGGATATAGCTACAAGTAAAATATCTCTTTATCCCACAAGATCTCAAAAAGTCACTAAAATCATTAGAGAGGCACTCTTCCACTCCATTTGATCTTAAGCATTTAACTTTCAAGCTTGTTTATGTTTCAACAGTAACCTTGAAATTTTTGAAGTGCTCAAATATATGACTCTTTTCCTTCATGAAATATACCCACAGCTTCCTTGAATAATCATCAATAGACATAAGAAAATATTTTTTGCTGCCAAGAGAGATGCTTTTGTAGGCCCCTAAATATTTTTATGCATTAATTTTAGCCTTTGCACATTTGTAATATCCCCTGTGCCTTCCCCCCCATGAGAACCCCCCTTAAAATTTTTAAAATTTACACAATTTTTTTTACTCTCCCTCTCTCTCCCCCTACCGAGAGAGTGTGAGTAAATAAGAGGTAGAGAGGGGGGGCATGCAGCCCCCCAAGTGGAGGGCGGCGGCTATGAACAGCCGTCTCCCCCCCTTACCACCTCCCCCCACCTTATAAGGAAGCCCCCCCTCCCCCTGGTGGATGTCGCCTTCAGCAACCCCTCCTCCCTCATCGTCAACAGCACCCCCCCTATGGCCATCGATAGGAAGCGCCCCCCTCATGGTCTCCAGTAGGTGCGCCTCCCCTAGCTGTGAGTGAGAGAGAGAAGGAGAAGAAGAGAAGAAGAAGAAGAAGAAGAAGAAGAAGAAGAAGAAGAAGAAGAGAGAGAGAGAGGAGAAGAAGAGAAGGAAAAGAAGAAGAGAGAAGAAGAAGAAGAGGGAGAGAGAGAAGGAGAAGAAGAGAAGAAGAATTTCTTAAAATACATCCCTCCCCCTTCATTATTATTATTATTATTATTATTATTTTCTACTCAAGGAGAGGCGGTGAATCTTGCATAGGAGAGTGCGAGAACTCTATCACTCGTACATGCGTCTTCAAGTATGGCCCCGAAGTGTAGTTCCGCAAAGATGGACGGAAACCCTGCAAGTGTGGATGGAGGTTCGAATCAAGGTGGCTCCACAACTGCGAACGGTTCATCAGGCATCAATACCACGAGAACCACGGCATCACTCCAAACTCAGGTTGCTCTATTATTAAATCATACGTTATAAATATCATGGAAAAAAAAATATTCACATGCATCACATTAATTGCGTGTTAGGTATGAACTTAGTTGTGATGTATGTAACGAGCAAAATAATTTTCGTTGTAAGATGGCATCATAATAGGTGAAATTGATTAGATAATTGCATCATAAATTACCAAAAACGTCTTGCAAGAATTCCTACATAAAGTGCATTGTTCCTTGCACAAGTTCTTGCTTAAAATGCATTTTAGAGGACATTGAATGAAAAAAGTGCATGTCCATATCGCAAGATGGATTCTAAGGTACATGTAATCAACTATAGAAAAGATTAAGGTGCAGTTAGACTCATACAATGATCACATAAAGTTAGATCATTCAAGAAGGTTATAGATCGTGTAAATAATTACACAGAGGATAATGTTAAGATTGCATGCATAGAAAGTACATTCACATGTGTGGCATAAAATATCATATGGATTATATCAAAATTGTAAGCATTGAAATGAAGGCATAGCATTACGTTGCATACATTAAAGTTGTTGGAAAAATTCAACGTTGTTTGTAATTTACCAAATGGGACTGAGATCCATGAATCCCATGACAAAGTCCTTGGTGACTTCAAGAGGGATAGGCTAAAGCTTAAGCACCTGTGAGTATTATTAAGAAGGCTTAAGAAGGTTATACTTAAGGTAGAGTAGGACTGTTCTAAACAGAACCATCTTGACCAACCATGGTCAAGGGGATAGACAATCTTGATCAATTAAGATCAAAGATAAAGGTACATAGGTACTTCAAGGGATCTAGGAGATAACCAGCAAGTTGACCAACCGAGGACGACGGGGTTGTCCATGACCTATTTTTACCAAGAGACCTAAGGTATGGATAATTAGGGTCGATAGGGTACAAACCCTAACCCAAAGATAAAAGGGGAAACAAGCAACCTAGCTTGCCAAGCCCTTGGAATCTCGCCAAGTTGCGAACAATCCAGGCTCGAATGCTGGGAGCATTCAGAAAGAAGGAATCATGCCTTAGCAGTTGGTCGTACAAACGGCCTCCGAAATGATCGTGATTGTACACTTAGGCACATTGTTTGAATTTCCTTGCTCAAGGATCTAATTCAAGGCAAAACACTTAATGCTTCAGGTTAAAAGCCTAGAGGGAGATGCAGGTTCAGTTACCTCCGATTGTCTTCCTGGCCCTATCCAAGGGGGTTGTTAGCCGTGTCTGGTATGTGGACTGAACCCGTCGTGAGAGGTCTCTCCGTGGGTGCTACTTGGATCGGGAGGACGCTTGGGTGCCACGGGAGGCTCTGGCTGCCTGTAAATTCCTTGCCTCCAAATCCCGCACAAGAGGCCGAATGACTCGAGATGGGATCTCGAGGCCTGTGTACTAGTCTACGGGCGGAACTTGGAGCAGCAATCCTGTTGATTACTGGGATAGCCTTCGGGCATGATAGTTGATGTACTCCGGGATTATGATAAATAAAGATCAAATATTTGAAAAAGGAATTTTCTTGACATTGTTTTTGTGTCAGTGCCTAAGTTATGTGAAGGAACCTGTGTTTAAATTGATTAATTAAGGAAGCTGCTTTTGCATGTCAAACATAATGTGGTAGGTAATTAGATAACTAAGCAAACTCAGGAAAGTGCAGTGGATGTGACTTGGGTCCGTCCTATGGAAGGGTGGTCCCAGTTAGCTGGGAACTTTTCTCAAAAGATGTGAAAATGATACTGTAAAGACCCTAGAGTCAGTAGAGTTAGAACCCCGATTTATGTTGTTTTAGGGGAATGGAATGGGACTATGCCTTATGGTGGGAAGAGAGGTCGAGCTTCACATCCCTCTCGTTTCCCATTCTCCATGAACCAAATGCAGCATAAATCCGCTTCAACTCCGTCGTTCCTACACAAAGTGGTTCATCTGGAGCTCAACGCTAGCTACTTCCTAAAGACTTTGCTGATAGGAAAGGAACCCTGACTTTAGGTTGATCCTAAGTGGAAACGGCCGGCCACTTCCACTCAGGGCAGACTCGAGAAGACCTAGATCGCAAACCTTGTGACATTCCTTGCAAGTGCCAGGCGGCACTTTCTAGACTCTCTTCCCGATGGGCTACTAAGATGTGTCCCACAAGCGAATGAGCGGACACGTCACAGTTGGTATCAGAGCAAACCAACAAGATCTAAGGTTTACAAGGAAACTTAATAGAGGAAAATAAAGGAAATAAGGGGATAAACAGGGGAAGGTGAGTAGAATAGAGTAGTGTTTTCTATTGAAAACATTTCTTTACTCACTTATGGATGCTGGGTTGTAGAGTCACGAAGCATGGAGCAAGTTCTTGGTGTTCCAGGTCATGTTCATGACTACAATGCATGCTTCAAATTATCATTAGAGGCTTGGCATAATGGATATTCTGGACCGCATCTATAACCCTTTGCCTCTGTATGCGGAGCAGAGATGGATGGGAGACTCAGGAATATACTACATAGCAGCTCACTGATGTCAAGATTGTGGAAGAGAAGGAAGGAGTCTCGCTTGAAGCTTTCTTGCTTGCACAATGGGGGAAGACACACAAGGGTGGAGGCTGAAAACAGTTTTCCTCTTCTTAGTTGTGGAAGCCAAAAGAACTCAAGTACAAAGAAATAGAAGAACCCTATAGATGGGTCTCAAACCAAACTCAACTAACTAAGGTGGCATACTAACTGAGCCACGAACTAGAGTAGATAAGGATAGCTATCATGTAGCTATTATTCATGGGCGGTGTACCAACCGCGTCTGCAACTGACAAGTCGGTGAGATAAATACACAACGGTCACCCTGGCGTATCACGAGTGGAGCTCGATATCTCAACACTCCCCCTCGAGCTCAATCCCAATTCCTGCACACCAAGCAGGTCTCTGAACTTGCGCAGCTTCTCTGCGCCCAATGCCTTCGTGAATATGTCAGCCACCTGATCCTCTGTGCTGACATAAACTAGATCAATAAGACCTAGTAAAACCCTCTCTCGCACATAGTGATAATGCACCTCAATGTGCTTTGTTCTAGCATGATAGACTGGGTTATTTGCCAAGTGTATACTACTCATGTTGTCACAATAAATGACAACTGGTCCATCTGTAGACTGATGCATATCATAAAGTAGCTTATGCAACCAAGCTACCTCACATGCAGCCATTGCTGCACCCCTGTACTCAGCCTCTGTGCTCGACAAGGCAACTGTAGGCTGTTTCTTGCTACTCCAAGTGACTGCAGCACTCCCAAAAGAGAACACATATCCACTGGTAGATCGTCTATCAGAAATACTACCAGCCCAATCAGCATCAATGTATCCATGCAACTGTATCTGAACCCCAGTCTCATAAAATAGTCCATACTGCAATGTGGACTTCACATACCTGAGTATGCGTCTAGCCGCATCCAAATGTGGTTTCCTTGGAGCCTGCATAAACTGACTTACCAATCCAACAGCATAGCTCAAATCTGGCCTGGTAATAGTCATATAAATCAAACTTCCTACTATGCATCTGTACATAGTAGGGTCTTCTAGAAGCTCACCTGCATCTGTGCTCAGCTTCACATTCTGCTCCAAAGGAACTGAAATAGGCTTACAGCCTGTCATCCCATATTTGGACAGCATGTCCAATCCATACTGCCTCTGCAAGAGATGTATCCCACTTGGTGATCTAATGACCTCAATGCCCAAGAAATAACGCAGCTCTCCCAAATCCTTCATCTCAAACTTCTGCTTCAATAGCATTTTCACATGAAGGATATCTTCATCACTGTCACCTGTCATAATCAAATCATCAACATAAATGACAAGTAGCATAATACCTTTCTCTGTTTTTCTCACATAAAGTGAGAAATCTGCCTTGGAAATCTGAAATCCAATAGTGACAAGATATTGTCCTATCTTGTCAGACCATGCTCTAGGTGCTTGCTTCAAGCCATACAAGGCTTTCTTCAACCTGCAAACAAACTCAGGATGAATAGCATGCACATAACCTGGTGGCTGCTCCATATAGATTTCTTCTTGCAAATCACCATGCAAGAAGGCATTCTTTACATCCATCTGATGTAAAGACCATTCCTTTGATGCAGCCATAGCAATGACTGCTCTTACGGTTGCCATCCTTGCAACCGGACTGAATGTTTCTTCATAGTCAATGCCATATGTTTGTGCATACCCCTTGACTACTAATCTTGCCTTGTATCTATTCACAGAACCATCTGCATTGTGCTTCACCTTATAAACCCACTTACAGCCAATTGCATTTTTACCTTTAGGCAAAGGTACCAATTCCCATGTAGCATTTTCTTCCAAGGCATCCATTTCTTCATCCATGGCTTTCTCCCATTTTTCTTTTCCCATGGCTTGCTCAAAAGATGTGGGTTCTGGTTCCTGTATCACTTTGACCATATATGCATAGTGAATGGCTGTAAATCCATCATATTTCAGCCTATCCACAGGATACCTAGCTCTCGTAGACCTGCGCAAAGTAGGTTCACTCCCAGGTGCTCTCAAAACATCCCTGGTCTTCCTTACTCTAGGTGTAACAATAGAAGGAATACCCAACTCATCATCAATGCTCTGTTCTGAGCCACTGGATTCACCATCCACATAAGAGTGACCTGCATTCACATCAAACATGGGCTGATCAACCTTCTCTTTTCCTTTTTGTGATACCTGCATACCACTATCTGCATTGCTTTGAGAAGATTCTCCTGATCTCAATCTGCCTGTCCACGGCGAAGAATGTGAACCACTGCTAGAGGACGCTCCAAGTCCACTAATATTTTGTGACTGCTGCTGTGAAATCTGTGCAGCATTACCATTTTGTGCATCTACATCATCAATCACATTTACTGGTTTATACCAGCTACTCATCTCATCAAAAACAACATCTCTGCTCACTGTAAACTTACGAGTAGAAGGGTTATAGCATCTATACCCTTTTTGCTGCAGAGAGTAACCAATAAAGATGCACTTCTCAGCTTTTGGATCCAACTTGGATCTCAGCTCATCTGGCACATGTACATAGGCAATGCAACCAAAAATTTTCAAATGATAAATATCTGGTTTCCTACCAATATACCTCTCCTCTGGAGTCATTCCATGTATTGCTGCAATGGGAGTCCTGTTCATTATGTAGACTGTTGTAGCAACTACTTCAGCCCAATAAAAATCTGGCAGGTCTTTTTCATTGAGCATGGCACGAGATACCTCTCCAATATGCCTGTTTTTCCTTTCTGCAATTCCATTTTGTTGTGGGGTATAACTGCATGAATATTGCTGCTTTATGCCATGCTCCTGCAAGAACCTTGCAAACTCATTTGAGAGGTACTCTCCCCCTCCATCTGACCTTAGGCATTTTATTTGCAGACCTGTTTCTTTTTCAGCCATAGCTTTAAGGGTTTTGAAATGCCCAAAAACTTCACTTTTCTTTTTCATAAAATACACCCAAACTATTCTGCTATAGTCATCAATAAAACTGACAAAATAATGACAGCCTCCAAGAGATGCAGCTTTAGTAGTCCACACATCAGAGTGGATTAATTCCAATGGCTTCTCACTCTCTTGAACATGTCTAGGAAATGGTTTCCTTGCCTGTTTTCCAAACTGACAGGCTTCACATACCTTATGCATTTCTGCAACCTTGAATTTGGGCAATCCTGCAACAATATTTTGGGCCTGCATTGATTTAAGTCGCTGTACATTAACATGACCAATGCGTTTATGCCAGATATCAATATCTGCAACTACACCGGTCCCATGTGCAAACATTGCTGCACTCAATTCAGACATGTCTGCATCCAATGTAAACATCCTGCCCTTCTTCTTTCCTTTTGCTATAAAGCGACCTTTATTTTTCATATCCTCAACAAAACATCCATGAGGATTAAATCTGACCTGCAAGCCCTGCTCAACCATTTGACCAACAGAAACCAGATTCTTGGTGATATTCGGGACATGAAATACATCGGACAGGTATTTCTTTTTCCCATCCTGCATAGACAAAGGAATTTTTCCAATCTACACAATAGGATGTGCAGTATCATCACCAGTCTCCACAAATCCTGGTTTTTCCATTTTTCTTGCATCCTCCATCCATTCTGCATGACCTGTCATGTGGTTTGATGCACCTGAGTCAACATACCATACATCATTGCTTTCTTCTGCACTTGTCACAGAATTATTCATGTGATGTACCATAAACAGATGCTCATTTCTGTCATCACCCTGTCTACTAGAGGATGCATAATTTCCTTGTTGCAGTTTTCCATTCATGATGTCATTCTGCTTTTTATAGCAGTCTTTAGCCATATGACCCATTTTACCACAGTAGTAGCATTCAACATTACTGTTTGCATTTTGGCCTCTTTGCCATCCACCACGACCTCTTTGGCTCCCCCTGCCTCTAGAGTTACCATGTCCTCCTCCATAGGACTGGATTTCTTGAGTTTGCTGCATATTCTGATTTCTACCACGGCCTCCATATCGGCCTCCTCTACCTCTGCCTCTACCTCTTCCAGCATTTGAGTAGAAGACATCTTCTTTTGAAGTTCCTCCTGAAGAAGATCCACCACCATTTCTTTGCTCCTCAGAAATTAGAAGAGCAATCAGCTCCTCAAAATCAGGAAATCTTTCACGAACTGAAATGGATGTCCGAAACTATGCATAATCCTTTCCTAGACCATTCAAGGTCACAGAAACTAAATCATCATCTTCCACTGGTGACCCAATGGAAGCAAGTGCATCTGCAATCTTCTTCACCTTCATGTGGTAGTCGTTGATGCTCATATTTTCTCTTTGCACATTGTGCAACTCTTGCTTGAGCTGCATTTTCCTGGCTTGTGTATTTGTGCTATACATTTTTGACAAAGTATCCCATGCCTCCTTTGGCGTACTTGCATCCTGAATATGCACAATCATAGAGTCTGAAATACTGATAGACAGCCAGTACATAACTTTCCTGGCTCTCTCATGCCATGCCTTAAATCCCTGCATTTGCTGTTGATTGGGAACATCAGGAAGAACTGGTTCTTCTTCATTTCCTGCAACAAATTCCCAATATCCTTTTCCCATAAGGAAATTCGTCATTCTAAACTTCCATATCTGGAAGTTGTTCTTGTCAAGCTTTTCAGTGACAATCTGTGAAAGAGAATCAGATGCCATTACAGAAGACTGCAAAAAATTCTGTCACTGCAAAAACCACAGCTTCACCCTCACAAGGGAAAATCTGCAAAACTGGCGAAAGTGGTATTTGACCACACAGTCACTTCCTAGTGACGATTTTGCATAAACAGGAACCAAGGATGATTCTGAAACTCCCAATGTCTCTGCGCACAAGCATACGATGCAATTTCTACAATAACTTTTCACCGACCTGTAGAACAGTGGCTGAACAGCATAAAACTGAGCCTTTTCCTGAGTGCGTGCAGAAAACTTCCACCTCCAAAACAGGCCCCGAAATGGCCTCAAATCAAAAAAACAGGGTCGCCTAAAGCTAAAGCTCTTTCCCGCAGCATATACTGCCCTCTTGCTTCACCGCGAAGGGCGTCTCAACCTGAGACAATGCACTCCTGCACTTTCCGGCTGTGCTACCTGCAGAGATCTGCTCCCAAAACAGAAAATGAAAGCAACACTGCTCCTCTTACCAGAACACCGCGAGCTTGGCTTGCTTTCTTGAGCTCCTTACCACGAACAAGGCTCTGATACCATGTCAAGATTGTGGGAGAGAAGGAAGGAGTCTCGCTTGAAGCTTTCTTGCTTGCACAATGGGGGAAGACACACAAGGGTGGAGGCTGAAAACAGTTTTCCTCTTCTTAGTTGTGGAAGCCAAAAGAACTCAAGTACAAAGAAATAGAAGAACCCTATAGATGGGTCTCAAACCAAACTCAACTAACTAAGGTGGCATACTAACTGAGCCACGAACTAGAGTAGATAAGGATAGCTATCATGTAGCTATTATTCATGGGCGGTGTACCAACCGCGTCTGCAACTGACAAGTCGATGAGATAAATACACAACGGTCACCCTGGCGTATCACGAGTGGAGCTCGATATCTCAACAACTGACTCGCATACCTTCAGACCAACTTGAAGAGAATCAAGTGGATGGAGGATTTAAAGATCGTGAAGCTATTCATCTTTGTCGAAGCTCGCATATGAAGCTCGCATAAACGCAACTTTGCATGTTAGCAATCGGCACAAGCAGAAGAAGTATGTCTATGAAGAAGTGACCCGAGTGATCTCTGTTGTTGACAGAATCAAAGTATCAAGGCGCTATGATAAGAACGGGTATCAAAGGAAGGGATACCCGAAGCTTCCTACGACTTACCGTTTCCTGAAAATCCATGACCCCACTCCATATTATTATTCCGTTCCTATTGTTGAGATGACAAGCTCAACACATGCGGACATTGATGATGGACCGCCTGGTTAGATGGGTTCACACGTCTACACTTAGCACGTCGATGGTCATTATGACTCTCACATGGCCACTGACTCATTACTTATTATATTCAGGTTGTTACACCTATTTACAGCTGGCATAGTTATAGCGCCAGTCGACTAGTGTAGTCGGTTATGCATTGTTTGACTTAGTAGGCCACTTTCCTTTTATGTTGTATCTTATCTATACTTTGAGTACATTGTAAAGAGTGTGGAAGAAGAAGAAGAAATCAGCAAGAAAACGTTTTGGCCTCCATCTCTCTTCTTGTCTCTTGAGTGAGCTTCTCCTTGTGCATTCTGTGTGTGTTCGGCGCAGCATCTTGAGCAACCCCCTCCACCACGCGATTCTTGACACCTATAGCCGATTGTAATGCAATCCTATTTTCCCCAAACTGATGTATCAATCAGTCTGTCCTACTTATCCAAAATAAATGTACTCAAGGGGTTATGCCTTCATGAATAAATAAGACTTTTTACAATTGTGTATCTTGATCATAAATGTTAACTGAGGTGTCAAGTGATTAAATCACTTGGCTAAAAAGCTATGCTAGACATATTAATGTAATATGGGAACGTATGATAAGATGTTAACATAAAGAATCTTATTGTTGAGACGCAACCCCAAGCGCAGGTTCCAAATCCGACTCCTGCACTAAATCCAACTACGGTTCAAGAGAAGAAGTTCCTTCTCAAAAAAATTAAGCCACCCGAGTTTGATTGCAAGGGAAGGACTGTTCAAGCCAATGCGGAGGTCTAGATTGAGTCCATGGAGGACTATTTTGAGGCAGCAGGAACTGCACTTGCTAACCAAGCCATGCTCACCAAACTTAAGCTTACAGGCAAAGTGAGACTTTGGTGGAAACAGTGGTGTAGAGATCAAGTGATCTCAGAGGGGACAGTCACTTGGGATAAGCTTAAGGAAGCTGTGCGAGGGAGGTATCTGCCACCTGCCTACCGCACACAAAAGATGAATGAATTCTATGACTTGAAGAAACTAGGATTATCCCTGGAAGCATATTATTCAAAGTTCGTTTCACTCCTAAAGTATGCACCCCCAATGGATATGACACAACAAGTGTCCAAATTTTGTGTTGGGTTGAATCCACCCATAAACACTAGATTGGAATCAATGCGCCCACCAATAGACCTATAATACGCACTCATTCGAGCTACTCCAATAATACAGGATGTGCAGACCAAACCTAGGTACAACAGGAGTTGGCCTTACAAAGATCAAAATAAGGGTATGTTTATGGCTCAGACTAAGAGAGCACAGGGTCAGAATCAGGGCCAAAGAAAGAAAGCTAGGGTCAATGCAGTCAACAAATTTGTTCCAACACAAAGTAATGATCACAACCCACGTTGCTTCCATTGCAATGAGCCTGGACACTTCAAGAGGGAGTGTCCCAAGCTTGGCAGAGGGCATCTCCAAGGGTGATTCCAAGGTCAAAATAGAGCCACTCATGGGCAAGGAACCACCGTTATGGCCAGAGGGAGAACCTCCTATGTTTCCAACAAGGAGTTGGACGATGAAGAATATCCATCCATGGATGCGGACATTGAGAGGGCAACGGTTCATGCCACTCTTCATAAGAAGGGTCAGAATCGCCAATTCTCGGTGATTCAAACTCCATCAGAATATCAAGGTAAAAGATTCAAAACCCTAATTGAATGTGGCAGTACACATTCCTTCATTTCACCAATCTGTGCAAAAAGATTAGGGATAACCACAAGAGATGCACCTACTTTACTTATGGAGTTAGCAAATGGTCGTGAAGTCACTTGTACTAGGCAAACTGCTAAGGTGAAATTCCTACTGGGTGGGAAGCCAACTTCTGTGAGATTCAGAGTAATGAACCTAGGTGTCCAAGAATTTTTATTAGAAATTTATTGGCTAATATCCAATGATACCCACGTCTACTATGGGAAGGGCCAAGTCTCTTTTTGCAATTCTGAAGGGGAACTAGTCATGACTCAAGGTGAGACTGGTAAACCCAAAATACAATTGGCAAAAGCAACACGAATAATAAAAGGTGTTCAAAAGGGTCTACCTGTCTACCTGATTAAATTGAATAAGCTAGATCAGAATCAGGAATATGGAGAATAACCTTCATGGTTAAAGGAATACGCAGATGTATTTCTTGAAGATCTGACGAAACTTCCTCCCCAAAGGGAAGACCACGAAATCAAACTTGTGCCAGGAGCTGCACTGGTCGCAAAGAGGCTTATAAGATGTCCATTCCGAAAGCTATCGAACTAAAAGAGCAAATCAAGCAACTTTTAGATCAAGGCTACACCCGTCCTAGTAGTTCACAATGGGAAGCTCCAGTGCTGTTCCAAAAGAAGAAAGATGGAACGCTTCGCCTATGCATTGACTACAGAGGGTTGAATCAAGCAACCATAAAAAATAAATTCCCCATTCCAAGAATAGATAAACTATTTGACCATCTTTAAGGAGCGAAGATCTTCTCAAAAATAGATCTCAAATTTGGATATTATCAGATAAGGATCAAAGAAGAAGATATCCCGAAGTCTGCATTCAGTACAAGGTATGGACACTTCGAATTCCTAGTGATGTCATTCGGGCTAACGAATGCTCCTACTACCTTCAATAGATTAATGCAGGATATCTTTAGGCCCTATCTTGATGACTTCGTACTCATCTTCTTTGACGATACCCTAGTCTACTCAAAACAAGAAAAGGATCATGAACCCCAGCTTCGCATTGTTCTTGAAACAATGAGAGCACACAAGCTTTATGCCAAGAAAAAGAAGTACGCATTTTTCAAGCGACAGATTGAATATCTCGGATTCATTATATTAGCAGAAGGAATTTCAGTAGATCCAGCTAAGGTCAGAGACGTTCTAGAATGGCCAACACCAACTTCTGTCAAAGAAATACGATTGGGTTGATAGGGTGGTACATGATTTGCATCAAAGATTATGCTTTGATTGCAGCACCTCTGACTGATCTACTAAAGAAGCAAGTAGAAATTGTATGGTCACCTGCTGAACAGACTAGCTTTGACAAACTAAAGAAAAGCTTAGTATTAGCAGCCATCCTGAAACTTCTTGATCTTAGCAAGAAGTTTGAAGTGGTAACTGATGTTACTGCACTTGCTTTAGGATGTGTACTTATGCAAGAAGGTCATCCCAAAGCATATTCTTCAAGAAAATTGAAGAGCCATGAAAGGAATTATGCTACCCATGACCTGGAGCTATTTTCTATCATCCATGCTCTCAAACTTTGGAGAAATTACTTGCCATGTAACAAATTTTCCTTAGTAACGGACCACAAGAGTCTTAAATAGATTTTCACTCAGAATGAGCTCAATATGAGGCAACTTCGATGGATAGAAATGATGGAAGAATATAATTTTGAAATCAAATATAGGCCTCGAAAAGAGAATGTGGTTGCCGATGCACTCAGTCGTCGCAAGGCATTTCAAAATTCTCTCATTTTACAAGATCCATCAACAGCAAGGTCTCTAGCCACAAAGGAATCAATACCAAACAACCCGATTCTTGAGCTAGCAAAAGAAGGGGCATATCATGACCCAGTCTATTAGAAAATGCTAAGGGGGATCCCTGTCAAGGATCAAGACCCGAAGCTAAAGATGAAGTATCAAGAATTCTCCATCAGTAGTAGGCTTGTCTACTTTAGGACAAGATTATGTATCTCTGCAAGCCAAACTCTCAAGCAGAAGATACTGTGGGAAGCCCATGACTCCCCTTTCTCAGGACATCTTGGTTATGCTAAGACCCTTAATACCATCAAAAAGAGCTATTATTGGGAAATTCTCAAGGGAGATGTACTCAAATATGTCACAGAATGTTTGTCTTGTCAACACATTAAGGCAGAACATGTTAAAATGCCTGGGAAATTGCAACCACTTGACATTCCACAAATGAAATGGGAGTTCATTAGTATGGACTTCATTGTTGGCCTACCCCAAGTTCAGGGAGGATATAACTCTATTATGGTTGTAGTAGATATGCTCACCAAGGTCGCACATCTCATCCCTATCAAGACAAACTATAAAGCTTCAGACATTGTAGGGGAGCTACGGAGCTCTACCTCGAGACCTATGGACCACTTATTGATCAAGCGTTTCAAGCCGAGTGGCCGTGGCTACCTCTCACATAGCCGATGTGCAATGCCCACCTTGTGGGTGTAGTGAGCTTACCTTGATGCTCGATCGAGTTCCCTCCTCTCTCTCACACTCCAGTAGCTCCACGATCCTTGTGGCAAGCTCAAGCAACCTCAATCCTTCTTCGTCAAGCTCCATCCTCCATAGTTGTGCGAGACGAGAGAAGAGAAGAAGGGAAGGAAAGATGAAGAGAGAAGATGGAGAGCTTCTTCTCCACGATCCCTCACTCACACACACTCACTCCCTCACACTCCCTCAATCCCTCACTCAACCCTCAATCCCTCACTCAAGCACAAGAAAGAAGGTAAGAAGCAAGGGGAGAGAAAGAAGAAGCTTTAGCCACATCCAAGAATGAACTTCTCATTCACTTTTGAACTTTATATACATGCCCTACTTTTTGGGTGGTCATCCCCACTTTTTACATGGTTGGCCATTAGCCTAGGCCCTCTTTTCCTATTTCCCACCATTCTAACTTATCTCGTTCCCACTAATGCATACAATTGGCACAAGAGTGAGCCCAGCGCTCTTTTTACAAAGATTCGGGAGTGCCTTCATATTTAATGGTGAGCTTTTACTCTTTTCTTTTCTCGAGGTGACACCGTCATTCAGATTTTTAGAGTCTGACCTCCATCCAGGATGCCTTTTCCTTTCTTTGTCCTATGCCTTCTTGGTTGTCTCCTTCTTCCATTTCTCCCACACTTCTGCTCCATTTTTTGTTCCTCTGTGCTGCGGTAAACATTACCTCCTCCTAGCGGAGTGCCAGTCCCATGGCACTAGGGTGGGGAGCAACAAGGTAGTTGGGATTGGTGCTAAGTGGAAATGGCAGGTAGATGACCACTCTCAAAAAGGTGGCACTCTGATGAGAGATGATGGGGTGCTGGTTCCTGGTGATTTGGAGAGGTTCCGGCTTGCTTTGATATGCATGAAGATGCTCGGTCTTGTTTACATAGTTGGAATTTGTCATCGGCGATGACTGCCAAAACCGGGGCTCCGTTATCACTTGAAGAACACATGGTGCCAAGATGTAGCCAATGGTGGCTCGACTGAGTTACTAACAGCCTACAAGAGAAAGTTGTGCACTCCCTAAGGGGGTATCTATCTCACGGTGAGGTGTAAGTGCATGTGCAGTGGAACTGGGAGGTGGGTTAACCTTGGGCAAGCCCTTGGTAATGTCTCACACTTGAGGACCCAGTTTGTGCATTGTTGGAGGTGTAGTGCAGTGCAGAGCTTAGGGTGACATGTTTGCAAGTCCTGCCCTTAATGTGCCCTAAGCGTGGAGTGGGGAGAGGGGCTAAGGGCGATCCCTAGGTGAGGTGAGCAATGTGTGTGTGTGTGTGTGTGTGTGTGTGTGTGTGTGTGTGTGTGTGTGTGTGTGTGTGTGTGTGTGTGTGTGTGTGTGTGTGTGTGTGTGTGTGTGTGTGTGTGTGTGTGTGTGTGTGTGTGTGTGTGTGTGTTTTTGGAAGGCATTTGGCTAGTGCCAATCACCGTCAGCCGAAGCACGGGGAGGTTGCATGCATTGGGATAGAAAGGCACGGCTTTAGAGATATTCTTTAATTGCAGCTTGGGCCTTCAGAGGTGTGGATGACAAAAAGGGGTGGTTACACCTTGTGAAGCGGGTGTCATTCATGTTTTCTAAGAGCTCCAAGCAAAAGGAGGGGAGGAGGGATGTCCTCATCATTAATCAAGTCATGGCTCTACTATCAATGCCTAGATTGATGTCAAAAAAGAGGGGGGGAGGTGAGCTTCTTCAGCGGTAGGCTTTTGTAGTAATAGGAATTTGAGCAACCTAAGATAGTTGTAGGTGGTTAGGAAGGCAGGATCCAGGCAAGAGGAGAAGTCCGCGAGGAAGCAGGTGATGGATGGAAGAATATCTTGTTGTCTAAAGACTAAGCATTCCTCAAGAGTTTGGGCATTTACATTATATATTTTAGGAAAGTCAAAATCCCCGTGAATGGCACGGTCATGGTCCACTCCATGCCGACGGGGTTAGGGCGTGTAGGAGGGGTCATTTCGCTCCTCAGGGAGTGAGCTGCAAAAGGCGCTCCAGGCGTCAAAATTGGCATCCCAAATCCTCCGCCACCACTTTGGCTGTGCCTCATAGCCTTGGATGGATTTGGGAATCCGGTTCACCTTGTCCTGCCAGTAGTCTGCAGGCTCCTACCTCCACCTGGTCATAATTAGGCTCCTTTCTTTCGCCCATCGGTTCGCTAGGTCTGGCTCCTTGATTTTGGATCGGATACTGAGCGGTAGCGCCCGGTCTAGCGAGCGTGGGTAGGAGAAGGACATCTCAAAAGGCCTCGTCTGAAACTCCCAGCCACGCTAAATGACCAATTCCTACAGCCAATCAATGGGGTTGGGTCCCTTCTAGTGGTATTGGCTCGTCAAAGAATTCTCTTGGTAGTGATCGGGTTGGGTCCCTTCTAGTGGTACTGGCTCGTCAAAGAATTGTCTTGGTAGTGATCGGGCTCTAAATTGTGCATCCTCTACCAGCTCTTGTCTCGTCCTTGTGTGGCTGCCACAATGCACTCCGGTATGTGGGCATCTTCAGTCTTGTCTGGTGGGAGATCTGGTAGAGGGGGACTGGGCGCTTTCCATAGTTCTTCGTCAACCTCTTGGTTCAAATTCGGGCCTTCCTCGATATCTTTTTCGGCCACGACTGGGATTGTTTCCAGTGGTGGTCCTAATCCAGGCGGCACTGCGCAGGTAGCTGAATTGTTGTTCCTTGGTGAGTCTCGTGCTGGTGGGGAGCTCCCGTTCCTGAAGGTCATAAGTTAGCGCCCAGGTAGTCAATTCCAGTTTTCTTCTCACCCTTTCCACTGAATCATCGCCCTGTGCTTGGGTGACATGCAGCATGGTGCTGAGGAAGGCTTGCCTTTGTGCGTGGGTGCATACATTGGCTGCTTCAGCTCTAGATTCGGCAAGCACTGTCTCGCACTCTGCCACCACCAAGCGCTCCATTAATTGCTTGATTCTGTCAAAGTTATTCGCTTCCCAAGTGTTGTCCCTTTCATCCATCTTTTGTCTTTCCTCTTCCATCGCACTTGCCAGTGTGGTCATCATCCGTTGTTGTTCATTCGTTAAAGCCTAGAGTTGATGACTCCCTGGACTTGCGAGCTAGCTACATTTCAGCGATTTCCTTTGCTTGAGTTGTGATACTGAATTTATGCTCTGCCTCGTCAATTCATTCTGATCTCTTCTTTTCCACCTGCTCATGGCTTTGGATTTTTGCAAGGTGCAATATTTGTTGCATGAAGGCCATGGCCATGAGGGCCTCAGTGTCCTCCTTGGCAACTTCCAATGCCCCTTGCACCCGTTGTACCTCCTGTTGTTGTTCCTGCACTTCTGTTGCGAGGGTTGTAGACCAGCCCTGTGCTAGGAATTCTATCTCTCTTTCTATCCTATTTTGCTCCTTGAGCTCATACTGAAGCTTTGCCATGGCATCCCCCTGCCCCTCACTCGATTCCTCTTCTTGACTTGCCAATAGGCCATACCCCTCCAGTCTGGCCATTCTTTGCTCTAGGTTGGCATACTACTGCACCAGCAACTTTAAGCTCTGTTGCTCAGCCACCAGGTTTTGTTCTTTTTCCTCCAACCTCTGTCGTAGGCAGTTCTCATTGTCTTGGGCCTCCTTCTTTTTTGCCTCCAGCTGGTCTTGTAATGCCTTGACCTCCCTTCGTCGATTAGCCTCTTGCTTGGAAACTTTGAGCTTCAAGGCCGCCGAGGTTTCCCTTTCTTTAACCAGCTCCTGTAGGGCCATTTTCTTTTCCTTACAAAGATTAGAATAAGGGTATGTTTATGGCTCAGACTAAGAGAGGACAGGGTCAGAATCAGGGCCAAAGAAAGAAAGCTAGGGTCAATGCAGTCAACAACTTTGTTCCAACACAAAGTAATGATCACAACCCACGTTGCTTCCATTGCAATGAGCCCGGACACTTCAAGAGGGAGTGTCCCAAGCTTGGCAGAGGGCATCTCCAAGGGTGATTCCAAGGTCAAAATAGAGCCACTCATGGGCAAGGAACCACCGTTATGGCCAGAGGGAGAACCTCCTATGTTTCCAACAAGGAGTTGGACGATGAAGAAGATCCATCCATGGATGCGGACATTGAGAGGGCAACGGTTCATGCCACTCTTCATAAGAAGGGTCAGAATCGCCAATTCTCAGTGATTCAAACTCCATCAGAATATCAAGGTAAAAGATTCAAAACCCTGATTGAATGTGGCAGTACACATTCCTTCATTTCACCAATCTGTGCAAAAAGATTAGGGATAACCACAAGAGATGCACCTACTTTACTTATGGAATTAGCAAATGGTCGTGAAGTCACTTGTACTAGGCAAACTGCTAAGGTGAAATTCCTACTGGGTGGGAAGCCAACTTCTGTGAGATTCAGAGTAATGAACCTAGGTGTCCAAGAATTTTTATTAGAAATTGATTGGCTAATATCCAACGATACCCACGTCTACTATGGGAAGGGCCAAGTCTCTTTCTACAATTCTGAAGGGGAACTAGTCATGACTCAAGGTGAGACTGGTAAACCCGAAATACAATTGGCAAAAGCAACATGAATAATAAAAGGTGTTCAAAAGGGTCTACCTGTCTACCTGATTAAATTGAATAAGCTAGATCAAAATCAGGAATATGGAGAATAACCTTCATGGTTAAAGGAATACACAGATGTATTTCTTGAAGATCTGACGAAACTTCCTCCCCAAAGGGAAGACCACGAAATCAAACTTGTTCTTGACTTGCCAATAGGCCATACCCCTCCAGTCTGGCCATTCTTTGCTCTAGGTTGGCATACTACTGCACCAGCAACTTTAAGCTCCGTTGCTCAGCCACCAGGTTTTGTTCTTTTTCCTCCAACCTCTATCGTAGGCAGTTCTCATTGTCTTGGGCCTCCTTCTTTTTTGCCTCCAGCTGGTCTTGTAATGCCTTGACCTCCCTTCGTCGATTAGCCTCTTGCTTGGAAACTCCGAGCTTCAGGGCCGCCGAGGTTTCCCTTTCTTTAACCAGCTCCAGTAGGGCCATTTTCTTTTCCTCCTTTGCTGCCTCCACCTGCGCTAGGAGCTCGGCCACGTAGGCGTCGTAGTCTGCTCCCGATGATAGGGGGATGGGAGCTGTGGTGGTCGATGCTTCGAGTTTTTTGCCATTTAGGGTCTTTTCTGGATTCAGCATCAGCAGTGGCAGGTTTTTTTGCACCAGGTTCTGGGACAATCTCTGCCACCTTACTGACAAGAGCATTTGCATCATGCTCATCAGTTGGGCCGTGTTGGAGAAGGCGCGGGCTGTGGGGCATTTGGGGTGTCTGTTGGCGTCGGCACGAAGGAGGGAGGTAGGGGGTGCAACGGTGACTTTCCCTTGCCTGCGGTCATCGGGGCTGCCCTCGTGCTGCCACTCGCTTCAGCTTCATGGTGAGGACCATAGGGGTTGATTTCTCTTGGTCTGTGAGCTTCTTCAATGGACCTGTGAGTGGCCTCAACCAACTCGGCTAGTTCCTTCATGCTCAGTTTGTAGGCTTCCTCTTCTACCCTTCTCGGTCGTTCCTCTTCTGCCCTTTTTGACTCCTCTTTAACTCTTGCGAGTTCTTCCTCCTCCTCCTTCTGCAGTTGTTCTTCCAACCCACATGACTCTTTTTGAGCCCTCTTCACCTCGGCTTGCTCCCTTTTACTCAGTGTCTTTGCCTTCCTTTGGCCCTTGCCGTCCTTCGTTTGCGTTTGAGGCCTGGCCTTTTGTGGGGGTGGTACTTCAAGGTCCCCTACATCGCTAGCCATCCTTTCACTTGAGACTTCCTTCTCTCGACATGGTGAGTGTTGGTGCTCAATTTTCTCTCCCTCCACACCAGCACCCTTGATGGCCTCGTCAATGATTGCTGTAAGTATACCTCCGTACCTGATCGTGGAGTCCTTGATGGCAGGTTTTTTCCTTGTGGATCACGCGGTGGAGGCTGGGGATTCCCCACCGATTGGCATTGCGGCTGGAGCTAGAAGGGCGGATAAACTCTTTATAGTCTTCTAGACGAAACCGTTCCAGTCCACCTCCTCTGGAACTCTTGCCGCAATGCTTTCCAGGAGTGGTACGTTGATCCTATTCATGAGGGCATTGTACCTATGGCTGGAGAAGAGAGAATGGATCATCTTAACATGCATTCTTGTCGTCGTGTCTAAAATGTCGGCTAGACTAATTCCATCGACTGTGTGTACATCTTCCTTTTTGACTCCCAGCATGGCGTACACGTCCCTTTTTGGGTGTCTTTCTTTTTTGGGCACGAGTCCTAGGGCTCTTTCGACAGTGGCGGCGTCAAGGGGCACCTGTACCCGTCTTTCTTAATTACCTTCCCTTACCATGATCGTGCTATAGCTTCATCTTTCATTGAAATTTATCAAGAACTCCACGCACATGCTGTAGTCGACAGCCTACTCGACTTTCTCTACGTACTTTTGGAGGCTGCATTTGTTCACTAGCTCTCTTACGGCCAGCTCCTCCAAGTTAGCCTCATCCATGTTCATGGTGTGCTTGAAAGTAAATTGACTGAATCCCTGTGTTTCGATGGTGATTCCATATTTTGACATCTCTACTTTCGTAAATGGAAGTCTACCTTGTCCTGCCATGGTATGTGCCTGTCATCACCCTAGCCAACGTTAGAGTTATGATTTGATTCATTCCTAGCATATCCCAAGAAAAAAATATGTGCGCCAGTTTACTAGGCATATTTTTAAGGAGATGAAACTTTTTTAGAAATAATTAACAACCAGCATCTTTTCCTCCTTGCTTTCTTTCCTCTTTGAATTTAGTAGAGCACTGTTAGCCTTCACACTTTCGCTACCTCACTTGGTCAGTCCCTTGGTCGTCACTAGCTCTTTCCCTCTCTTTTCTAAGTGGCACGGGAGAGGGAAGGCTCGCATGGGCTGTGTGGGGTGAGCTACTTGGCCATAAGCCAGGTATATAGGTTAGGGTTGTATTTAAACTAGGCATGGCGATCAAGTTCGCCTGGTTGCAGGGAAGCTTGAGTGATGTAGGTTAAGACATCATAGAAGATGTCTCCCGAGTTGAGGCAACTAGCAATGTGCAACTCCTCCTATGTGAGGAATTGGTCGATGTACGGGTGGGCCAACACCTGATCATCTAAGTGTAAGTTGCATGTAATGGCCAAAACTCTGAATAAAAGAGGTGCCACATATGTAGGGTCACGTTCAATTGTTTTGATTGCCCTCCTTTGCTCAGCATTAGTCATGATCGAGTGGCCTTTTTTCTCCCATTGGAGTCGTAAGGTGTACCACAGTTGCAGGAATGGAGAAGCAAAGCTGGCAAGCTACACAAGCTCCTCCAGTTCACGTTCTGGCATAGAGCGAGCGGGCTTACGGTATGAGGTGACTAGTCATCTGAGAACAGCTTGTTCCTTCGAGATCTCTCCATTAGCGATTAGCTCAGCCGCAATTTTGGGAAACTTGATGGTCATGAACTCGTAGTCCTCCCAACTGCATGGCTACGAGTGAACATCGAAAGTGAGGGGTTTGTTAAGAAGTCCTAGCTCAAGTCTCTCGTAGCTTCTAGCGAATGTAGTGAAGGTGTCGTCCAACTCTTTGATGCACATCACTACGTCATTCTCGGAGGTCTCAACGATATCCTTGGCCGCTGATAGGAAGGATCGTCTTTTGGATGAAGGTTTCAAACCCGCTGGTGGAGATGGAGCAATTGGGCTGGACAGTAGTGACTCCCTTGCAGGGGCCGTTAATGGAATCGTGCACTTTGGATCATTTGGAAACGCTACGGCGAGCTCATGTGCCCTAGGGAGCGTGCTACACTTCATTTGAGTGGGCATGGGGGTGTGCACCTCCTCTGACCTGGATGGTGTTGGATCATCCGGTTTGGGACATTGAAGGTGTTGGGTGGCCTTAACCGTCACCATTGTTTGACGTTCCGTGTGACTTGTGCTTTGCCTGTGCTAGTCTGTCCAGCTAGAGTGGGGCTGCCCAAGGCCCATATCCAGGGGTTTCCCTCATAGTATCCCTGCGCTCGCAGGAGATCTTTCGGTATCCATCGTGGCATGGCAATGCACCCATGTTGATGGCGTCTGGGCTGCCTCTTAGGCCGCGGCTGATACTTTTTGCGTTTAGGAGCATGTTTCTATGGTCTACCAGGAGGCGGCGCTCGCAGTTTCGGCACCCATATGTGCATGGGCTCCCTGGCCATGTGGCCGGCTTGGGTGGGTTTGCTTCTGGCAGTTGGGGTATGGGGTAAGACATCCATACCCTTCTCCTTAGGCTTGGCTGTGGGGGTCTCCATTGGTGGCTCTGCAATCGTAAAAGGTGTGAGATGGCCCTTGCTGAAAGTAGTTACCATACGCACACTACCCATGGTCAGGTGAATGCGGCCTTGGTTGTAGTCCACATTGCAGTTTGTCTGCTTTTTGAAAGTGCGCCCTAGTAGTGATTTATCACTGGCCCCTTTAATGTTTGGTAACACATAAAAGACGACTGGGATACTCCCAAACTCAATGGAGATAGCCGCTTGGCATTTCCCTAAGAGAGGGTAAGTTGAATATTCCCTTCCAAGCACCCACAAAACCCAGCTTCCAACAGGCAAAGTATATGCCTTGGGCTTTGCCCATAGCCATCAAATATTGCAAGAACCTTGCCTAAGTTCTGACACGCAAAAGGAATACATGAAAGACATCCCCATCTTCGTCCTCACCCTCACTCTCCATTGGTCTTGCAGTAGAGCACAAAGAGCAGAGAATAAGAATCAAGAAAGAAGTCGTGCCAAGTGAGAGAGAGAAAGAGAAAAGATCGTATGCATGGGTTGATAAAGGAAGAGAGAAGTTACAACTTCCTCAACCACCCACAATCACGACTGTTCTTTCCTTCTTTCTTTTCTTTATTCAAAATGAGAGCATTTACATGATTTTTGAACCTTAGGCTTAGGCTTTCCATTTTGTGTATACATGGCTACATCTTTGAACTTTATAAACCAAAGGAAGAGAGGTTTTGTATGCATTGGCATAAAAATGTGTAGACCCACTAATGAGCCAATAGCATTTACAAAATATGACATTAAGCATTTTACAAAGATGTATATGCCAAAAAATTTGGATAAAAGGAAATATTTTGTCGATGAAGAACCACATTCTTTTAGCCTTTTTGGTGATAAAATGGAAGGCTATCATAAGTGTTGCCCCCAAATGGGCTAAGTTTCACGTTCATGGGCTGTAATTTGGGTTGACCAATGCGTGTCTAATGGTCGTGTGTCAAGACATTACAGTCGGCCCCTTCGTCGATCAGAGCATCAAAAGAATATGTTTGTTCTGCAGTGACTCTGATTCGAAGGTAGGCGGGTGCCACTGCTTCTTCACCGTGATCGGTCAATTCGGTGATTGTGGCCACGTAGACAGCGACGGGGGGTTCGCGCATCGGTGGTTCGTGCAGCGGATGGGAAGGGGGATAGTACTTTTTCATGCGACTGCCATTGAAGAAGCCTATTCCTTCCCCTTCGAGTGTCTCCAACTTGACATTGCCCGTTCTGCTAATTGCATGCACCCGAAAAGGCCCCAACCCTTGAAATTTCATTTTCTGTTTGTGCCTTTCACTAAGTAGAGTAATACGAGGTCCCCGTGATCAAAGTTACGTTGGTTGACGTGCTTGTCATACCACATCTTTCGTTGTGCCTTTTCACAGATTAGAGCGTGAGTGGCTAAAAGTCAAGTTTTTGTGAGACTCTCTAGCTCCTCTAAGCGGTTAGTCCAAGCCTCTCTCCCCTCCCAACACTCCTGCGCTGCTATTCTCAAGCTAGGGACAAAGAATTCTAGAGGTAGAATGACCTCCGTCCTGTAGGTCAGCCTAAAGGGTGTTTGCCCAACAGCCGTCCGATAAGCCCACAAGGCAGCCATTAGCTTATTATCCCAATCTCTTCGTGATGTGGATACTACCTTAGTAAGCACATTGATACAGCCGTCCGATAAGCCCACAACAGCCATCAGCTTATTATCCCAGTCTCTTCGTGATGTGGATACTACCTTAGTAAGCACATTGACCAGGATTTTAATTGTGGACTCCGCTTGGCCATTTTCCTGAGGGTACTAGGGGGAGGACCTTCTATGAATGATTAAGAAGGTTGAGAGCAAGTGGGATATTACTTTGTTAACGAAGTGTGCGCCTTGATCACTCACTAGTTCGATTGGGCAACCAAACCATGAAAAGACCTATTCCCATAGGAACTTTGCAGTGGTCCTAGCATCGTTCCTTCTAGTGGCTCGCGCCTCCGCCCACTTTGTCAGATAGTCCGTTGCCGCAATGATGTAGCGCACCTGGGAGTATTGAGCCACTGGACTAATAGGTCTGATGAAGTCAATGCCCCATTTCTCGAAGGGCTGTCGAGCTATTATGGGGGTCAACTCCATCTTATCTTTGCGCATGGGCATCTTAGTCCTCTGGCATTCGCTGCAGTGTTTGATGAACTTAGCGGCGTCACGGAATAGGGTGGGCCACCAGAGTTGGGATTGTAATACCTTACAGGTAGTCGTGTCCCCACTAAAGTGCCCGCCAACTATCCCATCGTGCACCTCTCTCAATACATCGTGCATCTCGTGCTTGCACACACATCTACGTAACAGCCCGTCATGTCCCAACCTATAGAGTTGGCCAGCAATTAATTGGTATGGCTAGATTTTTAAGATGAGTCTCCTTAGCCTGGCTTTCTCAATGGGTCTCTCTGACAGGCCGTTTTCTAACACTTGAACAACGTCATTCACCCAGTAAGGTGTCAAATCAGCTCTAAACAAGTCCCCTTTGTTGGATAGGCCAAAGAGGTGCACGTCCGATAAATCGTCAGGGATGCCTTGGCCAGTCGCTTCCCTAGTGGGTATGCGGGACATGTGATCCACCATGTAGTGCTGCTTTCCTTTACACACAATCACTGAGAAATCAAACTCTAGCAGGAGAAGTAACCACCTTGCTATGCGACCTGTGGTGCATGGCTTGTTCACAAGATACAACAGGGCTTGATGGTCCACGTAAAAGACGAAGGGTGTGGCCAGCAGGTAATGCCCGAATTTCTTTATGGCGAACACCATAGCTAGCCCTTCCCTTTCCATAGTGGAATAGTTCATTTCTGTTTCGGTGGGCTGCCTGCTAGCAAAGCTCACAAGGTAATCTAGACTATGTTCACCAGGCTGGCATAGAACGGCTCCGATAGCAAATTTGGAGGCATCTATGTGTACATGGAATGCTGCATTTCAATTTGGGGCTCGTAAGATTGGTACAGTGGTGAGAGCCTTCTTTAATTGTTCATACGCGTGTTGGCATTCCTCAGTCCACTCGAATACAATCAACAGCTTGTACAATGGTCTAGCAATCAGCGGGTAGTTTAGTACAAAGCGTCGGTAGTATCATGTGTGGCCTAAGAAACACTGGACGCCCTTGTAATTGGTGGGCAGTGGGAGGTCGGTAATGGCCTTGACTTTTGAGAAATTAGTGGCAATGCCATTTCTGACACTACATGCCCTAGGATGCATCCGTGCTTCACCCAGAACTGGCACTTCAAAGGGTTCAGCAAGAGTTTGTATAGTCGACATCATTCGAAGACGGCTCCTAGCCTCTCTAAGTGTTTGCCCAACTAGAGTGCACGCATAGGTTGTCTACAAACACCTCCACCTTGCGTCGCAGCATATCCTTAAAGATCGTGCACATCAGTCTCATTGGAAGGTTGCAAGAGCATTCATTAGCCCAAATGGCATAACGATGTAGGCAAAGACACCCCACTCCGTGGCGAAGGCAATCTTGTGCCTGTCGTCAGGATGCACTTGCACTTGATTGTAGCCTGAGAATCCATCCAGAAAGCTATAAGCTTCTTTTCCTGCCACTCTCTCCAGCATGTGCTCGGTATATGACAAAGGGTAGTTGTCTCTCTTCGTAGAGGCATTCACCTTCTTGTAATTCACGCACACTCGAATCTTGCCGTTCTTTTTCATGACAATCACTATGGGCGATACCCAATCTGTCTGCTCGATCTCATATATAAACCCCGCTTTCATGAGCTTATTGATCTCTTCCTTCACCGCATGAGCATGTTTGGGATTCATAGGGTAAGGTTGCTGCTTTGTTGGCACCGGTTCTGGGACCATGGGAATGTTATGGGTCACAATCCTAGGATCGACTCCTCTCAGTTCCTCCAAGGACCAGGTGAACACATCGACATACTCCCGCAGGAGAGCCACCAGTCTCGCCTCCTCCTCCATTGTCAGGTCGTCAGCAATGAACACGGGTCGAGGTTTCTTGCCCTCCCCAGCCAGGTCAACTTCCTTAACCCTAGTAGGTTCAATTGGTTCGCTGGCTTGCCCTTGTCTCTTTGCTCCTAGCAAAACCACCACTCTATCACCCTTCTTAAACCTCGTAAAGCATTTGGGTAGGTCCTGTGGTTTCTTTTGCCCCTCTCCTTCTGAGTCTCTAGTTTGCTTCCTGATCCCCTCCTTAATCCGCTTGCGCCTTAAGTGGATTGGCAAGTCCGCTTTAGTGCCTCTGACCTTAGAGGATTGGGGCATTTCGGGATCACTTTCTGCACTGACCTCAGACTCCGAGTTAAACTCACATCCCTTGCTTGAGGAAGGGGTTTCGCCCGGGGGTCGTAGTTCAGTAGGTGAATCCATCTTCACTATTGGGACCACCAGTGATTGTGCCACCCCTGCCTACTCATAATCCATAGCTCCAACCTACTCTAGCCAGGTCTTATCGCATTCCATCCACACAACTCCTTTTCCATTCCTTCCTGCCCCTTCTCGTTTTGGCCTAGAGTCTGCCTCGATCTGTTCTATTGCTCTCCCTTCAGTGTCATAATCTATCGTGTTAAGCCCTTCCTCGCTCTCATCCATCTCACATCAATAGTGCTCGTACTCCTTATCACCGGAATCTTGCCCCTCTGACTGCTCGTCATCCCTAGGTTTTCCTCTCCAATCTCCTATTCATCGGTGATTAAATCCCAGTTGTATGATAGGTTGAGGTCGTGCACTTTGGTCCATTCCCATTTAGGCCGAGCCAAGAGATCACTTAGGGGTTTTAGATTAGCAGCTTCGTTGCCTTTCAGTTTAGTGGTTAGGTGCCCTACGATTTCCTGAAGCTCGAGCTTGTTAGTGGGGGTGTGGAACGAGACTGGTCTCCCTGGCTCTCGCGAGCTCCTCGCCATCATGCAGAGCGGCACCGTGGGCTCCTCTACTGGCATGCTTGGTGACTTATCCACTTGCTTATACAACTCTTCCTCATCCAAGAATGGCAGGTCAATGGTACTTGGCATCGCCTTTTAGCATGGTCAAGATAGCATCGAGGTCGACTAGGGTAGTTTTCCATGTGTCCATCTCAACCCTTACCTCTTCTATCCTATTCCCCAAGAATATGAGGTTGTTTCCCCAGTCTTCAACCACTCATGCATTCCTCATCCATGGCCGGCCTAGCAGTATGTCGTAGTCCACCCCCTTCATGACAATGAAATTTACTGAGAACTGCATTCCTACAATCTTTATTGGCCAATTTTTTAAGACCTTGAATGGTTTGACCTTCATTCCGTTGGCCAATGTAACATTGAACCTAGCCGCTTCCATAGGTCAGTTTCCCTAGGCCTGTAGAACTGCGTGGCTCAAGACACTGATACCTACGCCGGTGTCCACAATTCCTTTCCGTGTTGCGTCCCCTAAGGCTAAGATAGGTAGGACTGCATGCATCTCCATGCCTTCCCAAAAGGCATTGATGTGCAGTGACCTTGGGGCTGAGTGCAACGTTAGGCTTGGAATTTGCGTGACTGCATCCTGCTCGTGCAAGTCAGCGGCAACATGCTCCCCCTTCCCCTCCACCTAGTGCCTCAATTCTCGCCACAACGGAGGGTGCTATCGAAGCATGTCTCCCAAATTAACGGTCATTGGGGTGGTTACTAAGGTGGTGAGGAGGTTGCTGGGTAGTTGGCTTCCCCCTCGGTCACCATTCTTCAGCCACGTGTCGTGGCTAGCTTGTTGATAAGCTTCTCCTTGGTCTTGCCTTTGTGGCATCTCTCGTGGTGTTAGCACATTCCTCGATTGAGGTCGCAATGGCGAATCGGGTGTGCTTGCACTAGAAAGGTCCTCCATCAGATCCTCCAATATGGGTTTCGCATCTTTAAGGTGTTCTTGGGCATCCTTGACCCACTCCTTTACCTTGGCGATAGCCTCAAGTTGCCACCAAACGTCAAAGGCAAACAAGTGAACCCATCGAGGGACCTGCCAAGGTCAAGGAGATTAACCTAGCTGAGGAAGGGGAGACACCCTCACTTGTCTTTATTGCCGATGACCTGACGGATAAAGAGGAGACAACTCTCGTTGTCCTCTTACAAGAGTATATAGAATTGTTTGCTTGGTCCTTAGAAGAACTCAAGGGGATAGATCCAAGTGTAGTGACTCATAACATACCCATGACGCAACACCGGCTAAGCAGCAACCATACCCTATGAATCCAAAGCACGTGCATGCGGTCAAGGAAGAGATCGACAAGCTGATGAGAGTGGGATTCATCTACGAAATTGAGCACATAGACTGGATATCACCCATAGTCATTGTAATGAAGAAAAACAGAAAGATTAGGGTGTGCATCAATTACAAGAAGGTGAATGCTACCACTAAGAGGGACAACTACCCATTTCCATACACTGAGCACATGCTCGAGAGAGTGGCGACCAAAGAGGCCTATAATTTTTTGGACGGTTTCTCTAGATACAATCAGATGCAGATGCATCCTGACGATAAGCATAAAACTACATTCGCCCCCACTGAGTGGGGTGTCTTTGCCTACATAGTCATGCCCTTTAGGTTGACTAACGCTCCAGCCACCTTTCAATGCCTTATGTGCACTATATTTAAAGACATGCTAGGGAAAGAGTTAGAAGTCTTCATAGATGACTTGTGTGTTCACTCAACCTAGAGAGAACACTTAGACAGATTTCGAGCGGTCTTTGAATGGTGTCGCCTATATCGCCTCTCCTTGAATCCCTTAAAGTGCCAGTTCTGCGTAAAGCATGGATGCATCCTAGGGCACGTGCTGTCAAAAAATGGCATCGCCACAGACTTTTTGAAAGTCAAGGTCATTGTTGATCTTCCACCCCCCAACCAACTATAAGGGAGTGCAATGCTTCTTAGGCCATACAAGGTATTATCGACGGTTTGTGCTAAATTATGAATTGATTGCTAGACCTTTGTACAAACTATTGATTATATTCGAATGGACTGAAGAATGCCAACACGCATATGAGGAACTAAAAAAATCTCTGACCTTAGCACCGATTCTACGAGCCCCGGATTGGACCAATACCTTACACGTGCATATTGATGCTTCGAAATTCGCTATGGGGGCAGTGTTGTGCAAACCTGGCGAACACAATCTCGACTACCCAATGAGCTTTGCTAACAGACAACTCATTGAGACCGAGATGAACTACTAGACGACAAAAAGAGAAGGTCTAGCTACCATGGTATTTGCCATGAAGAAATATCGGCATTATTTGTTAGTCACTCTTTTTACCTTCTTTGTGGATCATCAAGTTTTGCTATATTTAGTAAACAAACCTTGTGCTATAGGCCACATAGCTCGATGGCTCCTTTTTCTTTTGGAATTCGACTTCTTTGTGGTTGTACAAAAAGGAAAACAGCACTACATGGCTGACCACATGTCATGCATCCCCATGGGAGAGGCTGTTGGATAAGGCATTGTAGTTGATTTTCCAGACACGCACTTGTTTAGCCTATCTAGCGTGAGGAGAGAGATTTATTTCAAGCCAACTTGATGCCATATTGGGAAGAGGACATAGTCCAAGTGCTTGAGCATGGACTATCTAAACGACCAACAGAGAAAGCCCGACTTAGACGGCTCATCCTCAATATCTAACCCTATCAGATGATAGCAGGTCAGCTGTATAGGCTAGGGAAAGTTGGATTGTTGCGTAGATGCGTATGCAAGTATGAGATGCATGAGGTGCTCTTAGAAGCACACAACGGAATCGTTGGAGGACACTTTAGCAGAGAAACAACAACCCGCAAGGTGCTACAGTCTCAATTGTGGTGGCCCGCACTTTTTTGCGATGCGGCATGGTTTGTTAAGCACTATGATGATAGCCAATGGACAAAGGTCCTAATTCACAAGGATCAAATGGAGCTAACTCCAATAATTTCACGTCAACCCTTTGAGAAGTGGGGAATGGACTTTGTAGGACCTATTAGTCCTGCGGCACAATACTCTCAAGCCAAGTATATCATTGTAGCCACTGACTATCTAACGAAATGGGTAGAAGCAAGGGCTACGAGAAAGAATGATGTGAGAATGATTGCCAAGTTCCTATGGGAGTAGGTGATCTCACAATTTGGCTACCCCATCGAACTGGTTAGCGACCAGGGCACACACTTCATTAATGAAGTGATCACACATCTTCTATCCACCTTTCTAATTATCCATCGTAAATCCTTGCCATACTACCCTCAAGCAAATGGCTAGGCGGAATCCACCAATAAAATTCTAGTAAACGTCTTGACCAAGGTAGTCTTCGCTTCGCGTAGTGACTAGGATAACAAGCTAATGGCTGCTTTGTGGGCTTACCGAACAGTCTACAAAACAGTTGTAGGGTAGACGCCTTTTAGGTTGACCTATGGAATTGAAGCAATTCTACCTATAGAGTTCTTTGTTCCTAGCCTGAGGATCATGCTTCACGAACAATGGGAAGGGAAGGAAGCATGGACGAAACATCTAATTGAACTCGAACACCTCTTGGAAACTCGCCTTCTAGCTACCCATGCACTCATATGCAAGAAAGCACGAAGCAAAAGCTAGTTTGATAAGCATGTCAAGCAACACGACTTTGAACAAGGTGACTTAGTGCTCATGTACTCTGTTAAGGGGCATAAACTGAAAATGAAGTTTAAAGGTTTAGGGCCCTTTAAGGTTTGTGCCATCAGCCGAACGGGTAATGTCAAACTAGAGACTTCGGAAGGTGCGGGTGTAGGCTTATTCAATGGCAGTCGCATCAAAAAGTATTATCCTCCCACGCATCCTTTGCAAGAATCACCAATGTTAGAACCGCCAGTCACAATCACAAAGATTGACGATGAAGATGAGAAAATCGTAGAACCTGCCTACCATTGCATCACAATCACCACCAAGCAAGCATGCACTATCAACGCCTTGATCTATGAGGGAGCAGACTTCAATGTCTTAACCCATGATCATTGGACCCATATTGGCAAACCACAACTACAACCCACTACTGCCAAATTGAGCTCAATTTGACTATATGCACTCCTAGGGAAATGTAGGGCCGCAGTTTCTATCGAGTCTGAGAGCATACCACCAATGACATTTTATGTGTTGCCGAATGCTAAAAATGCAAGCACCAAATCGCTACTGGGTCAAACCTTTAAAAAGAAAACTCACTGCAATGTCAATTATGAGTTGTAGCATATCCACTTAGCCATTGGCAATGTCCACATAGTGGCAGCTTTCACAAGTCCTACGCGACTCCCACTAGACCCACAATGCCATTGGTAGACACGCATTCAGTCAAGTCCTAGGAGGAGAGTTGTGATTTCTTACACCCTCCCAAGCCTCTATGCCAGCAATCTGCTGAAGCCAAGGTCAATGCCCATGAATCCCAATTAAAGTGGGTACCTAAACATCAAAGCCTACCACCAAAAAGCAATCAGCCACACCTTCGCAAGGCTAACAACACAACCTCAAAACCTAGGAGGCCAAAACAAAGCTACAGATAGCGACGTGTGGTCAAGCCGCGATGGATACCTAAGACCTTATTGCAAGTGCAAGGTTGTTATGAGGGTAATGCCTGGATATAGATCCCTAAGTCTAAAATAGCCAAGAGCACTGATCAAATGCAACCCTCACACGTAACCATACCCAACCATACAACATGTCAAGGCCTAATGCCGCAAAAGCCTCAAGACACCAAGCCCATTGACTCACAACTGATTATGCCCATGAAAACCATCTAGGTCTACCGGCCCAAATCTTAGCCTGCTACTCCTAAACCAGTCCCACGCAACTCAACCAAGTCTTAGAAGGCCACATCCGCAAGTAGTGGTGCCCCATTCACAATCCAGTTGTCCCAACCTGCTGGGCAAGGGACCCAGTCGCAATCTCAAGAACAACTAAGCCCGCAACTATTTGTTGCCAAACTCTCTAGTTCTGTCAAACCTCAACCACCCACATGCCTTAGACCCTCCTATGAGTAGAAATCATTCTTGACACTGGCCGCATAGATCTAGCCGAAGACACAAGGGATGACGTCATTGCTTGCCTCAGATGCTTAGATGCCACATTCATGTCGTTGGCTCTGAGCTATGACTGCTTGGACTTGGACATGTTGCAAGAGCCCTTTGCAATAGAAGTTTGTACAATGCCTTGTTCATGGGACACACTCAAATTTTCATTCGTCAAAGCACCCCACTCAGCTGCTGCAGAGTTGCTCCATACTGAGATATCTACAAAGCAAGCCATCAAACAGCGTCTCATTATGTCACACGATAAGCAAGCCTCTTCTACTCTTACTAACCGAGAAGTCAAGGAGTTGAAATAGCTTGGTGAAACTGAATCGCCATTCTTATGAAACTTGTATGCTCTTCGATTGCAATGGGAACTTAGAGGATGCCAAATGATGACCAATGTTGAGCAGCGACACACCATCAAGACATCGGAATATGACCCAAGTTATGTCACCCCAACTTCGTATAGGGTGTTAACAACTATTCGTGACCAACCCCTAGAAGAGCACATCAAAGGACACCCTTACCTTGATTGCCTCTTGACAGAGAAAGAGTTACATATTTCTAGTCGTATTGATTTCGATGATGTCCTGACAGATGTCCTTACTTCCATCATACACGTAGGTAGCCGACCCTTCGATCTGGACAACGACGCTCAGTTGGAGTACAATCCAAACTTCTATGCTTGGCTCATGCAAAAGTAAACACTCGACCCATATGCTAAATGCCTTGGGCCCGCTAGCCTTCCATCTTAGGAAGGATTCTCCCCAAATCCGAAAGGGGAGGGGATAAGGTGAGTGAGTCAAATCGGAACCAATCAAAGTCAAGCAAACGCATAAACACATAAGAAAAAACATACTGCTGTGAAAACCTTAGTCGACATTTAAACGCAGAAAGGAAAGAAACACGTTAATTTGCGATTAAGGAAAAATGTCACAAAAATGTTGAAATAAAGGGTGAAAAGTGTGAAAGGAAAGTTTATGTGGGAGCTTAAATGTTTTCATTCAACAAACACGAAGCCTTTCTTTTCAGCAAATAACTCTTTTGGAAGCACTAATGGGAATGATGGTTCATGATAGGAACGAAAGATGTCACATCAAGATTGTGCTCACCGACTCCCTTTCACGGAGGAGGAGAGGATGCAATACAGCATCAACTTAGAAACCATGCTTATAATCAGCTGAAATTCCGCATCATTCACAACCTTGAGAAGGTGGTAGCCAAGGAGGAGGCCACAAGGAGAGTAGTGGAATATTGTAACCTCTCAAAGTACCTAGAGAATTTTGCCGACCACACAAAGTGTGTGGAATTTCTGAGAACATACAAGCCCGATCAAGAATGAGGAACGGTAACTGTGGAAAGAGGGACAATGCTCGACAGGTGCAGGTGCCATTAAACCAAGCCTTGGTGGAGAAGGCACTAGGGCTGGAGCCTAAGGTGGAGAAGAAACATAAGAGAGATGTGTATGCTATGCTAAAGATAAAGAGAGAGGATGTTTTGACAAACGACGGCATCAACATATAGGATATCCCCGATGCTGAGATCCGCATGCAAAGGCAGCCCACACCTTGGATGAGGTGGACTAGAATGTCTACATGCGCAAGACTATAGACCAGGCAACCAAAGCACTAGCCTTGGGTACCAGACAGGCAAGCGAAGAATCCCCTATCTCTAAAAATACAAAGAGGAAGAAACCTTCCTTGAAAGCCTCCTTCATCAGGTATGGAAGTGTGCTGACAGCCATCATCCAAGAGGCTATAAAAGAAGCCCAACAAGGAAACGAAGGAGTGAATGAGACTTCAGATATGTTATCGACCCACCAAGGGAAAGAGCCATCAAGAAACATGACAGAAATTGAGACAGAGAAGGAGGATCAGAAGGCTCAATCTGGAAGGAAAAAAACAAAGAAGCCCACTAAAAAGACAACTCAGAAGAAAAAATAGAATGAGGGCAAGAAGAAGGAAAAATAAGATCTAGAGAGAGCCAAAAGGGAATCCCTAAGAGAGGCTGTGGAGGAGAGGAAGAAGAAGGAGAAGGAAGAAGTTGAAAAGTTGGCAGAAGAATCAAGGAAAACAAAGGAAGAGAGAGAAAGAAGAGCTGTGGAAAAGGAGGCGGAGTTGAGGAGAAACAAGGAGGAAGACATGGCCGAAGCAACTCACGGTCCATAGAACAACAAAGTCGACTCGATTGCCTAGGGGCTTTAAGTCCTCCCAAGGATGACAAACCCAGCTCAAGCACTCACGTACCCAAAGTCATGCCAATGCCCATGGTCATCGAAGGCAAGGGTAAGGCTCCCATCCATCCCATCCTATCCCTCTTAGTGCCCACCATCAAAGCAACCACTATCACTCCAAGCATCCAGGCCAGCACCAATGTAAATAGTTTTGTGGCATGGATGTATAACTTCATCAATAAGGAACTAGCACAAGGAAAGAGTGTGGAGACTATGGCCACTGGGCAAAAAAGGCAGGCCAGAGATGCTGAGTCTAGGCAAGAATCAAAACGCCAAAAGATTGAAGCTTCGACCACCCCAATCCCTACGACTATGACGCCACTAGCAAACTATGATGAATAGGTTGCTGAATTGCTCTCTCGGTTAGAGAAGGCAAGGGAGGAAATAAAGATAGTAGTGGCCGAGTTGGAAGCAAAAAAGGAGTTAGTGTGCAGCCTTCCAGCTCAAAAAGATGAGGCAAATGGCTATGCAACAAAAGGAAATCCTTGATCTAAAACAGGAACTAAAAGCCAAAGATGAAAAGAAGCAGAGCTGGTGGCAATAGCTCGTAGATGAAAACCAAGAGCTAGTGAAAATGCAGAGAGAGTATAAGATTCTAATCATGCAATATGAGGATCTGGTAGCAAAAATAACAAGGCATGAAAGAGTTTGCCGCAAGGGAAGAAGGAAGGAAGCAAGAAGAGGAACAACACCACATAGAAATGGAAACCATGACCGAAAAGCTGAGTCTTGAAAGAGAGGAGCAGGAGAGAATGAGCAGGGAATTGGAAGACCAGGAGTAGAGACTCATGGCCCTGGTACAAAGACAAGAAGAAGGTATGGAGGAAATGAAAAAGAGAGCCAAAGAGTAGGCAAGACAAAAATGAACGAAGAGTGAAGACCTTGGCATGTCGCCTAGCTCTCGTGGAAAAAGAGAAAGTCCTAGCAGAAAGCAGAGTAGAAGCAGCCCAAGTGGGTTACAATACTCAACTACAAGTCTTCCTGAATACCCTGATGGATGCCACTCACGCGGAGGAAGGGGAGACCTTGGAAATGGTAAAGAAGAAGCTGAGCATAGCACACATAGCTCTGCGAGCAAGGCTACACATGCCCCCCAACCCATTGCAGTTGGGTTGAGCCTTGATGAACAACATAGGTACCTGTTGTTGGCCAGCCTAACATCCCAAGAGATTGATGCTCTGGGATTTGTAGAGGAGGTATAACAGGAAGATTTCCCATGAAGTGAAGCTGAACTACAATTTTATGTTGAGATATTTGCAATCACACCTACTTCAGTCCCTTTGTCAGGAGCAGTGAGGGCTCAGGACCAGAATCCCATATGCACAATAGGAGAAAGTACCACCACTCAAATCCTATAAAGCATTGTACTTGCACTCTTTTTCTAAGGCAATGATAGTACTCTTTTCTTTCCAGTAAAGTGTCATGTCACTGTCAATACACAAGATTGTGTTTATGAGTCCAAGTCTCAATCTTGGAACCTAATTCACTTGTGTAACAATTTGTCCTTGTCAAGTTTAATTTCTTCATGAGTTCTTTTTTTTCTCTTTCAACCTCCATAGCTTCCACATGTACCATGCTCTAGATCCCGCACATTTTCACATTTTACATGGGCAGATTTGAAGAAAAAGTGATCCCACAACCCCATTCTTAAGAGCAGCCAACAGCCAACAGACACATCCATGGAAAGAAAAACCACCTTGAGGGAGAAGAGAAGGAAAATGGTGGAAGAAGCCAGACAAAGATTGAGGGCTAACCCTATGGCACAGCCATCTGTACCCCTTCCACCATGCCCAAATGACTTGCCGGCCAGTTTCCATGCAGAGCTCATAGTTTGGGTAGACAAGAAAAAGAGAAACAGCCTGTCAACTTCAACTTCTTCATCCCCAATGCCCTGCATAGAGTCCTTCCCCCCCTAAAATAGTGGATGAGGTGATTGGTGTCAGAAGCTAGCTAAGTCAACAATGGCTGGAAGAAAGAGAGAAGAATCCCACCCTCCGGGGCACCCAGGATGAGGACAACTAGAAAAATAAGGTTTTTGAAGTGCCTCGGTCCATGCCCGGATACGAGTGCCAGCGAGACTGTGGCGGAGATGCATCTGTGATGACAATGTGTTCTCATGGATGGCTTTTTGTAATACCCTCCCTTCTGAGAGACACAACCCCACCTTCATGGCGTATCCTTGTAGGGTAGGAGTAGACTTTGATGCAAACACCCATGGGCATTACGACTTCCCTGTCATATATAACCCATGTACTACCACCTTAGCCCAAGCCCTTACTTTCACCTCCGACAGTCTAGATGCCACCATGACTTGCTTTATTGCTGACTTCTCCTCTTGTTGCGATCTCGTCTTCATTACCACATGCAACTATCTTAGGCTATTAAAAAAATTACTTAGGTAGGACCCCACCCTGGCAGAACAGGGTCTCCCCCCACTCTTTTTTGACCCTAATGCCATTGATAGATGCATGATGACCTACCAAATGATGCGAGCTAGCCTTCTACCTTCCTTCTGCCTCGCTATTCTTGAGGATATGAGTAATAGCCAATTCACCTGCTGTAACCACCCATTCCTCTCCACCACCCCTCTCTAGGTCTAGTTGAACCTTAAGGGTTTCATGTAGAGCTGGAAATTTTTGAGTCACTCCATTAAATCCCCCTCACCACCACCTTCTAATGATGAGAACTAGCAATTAGCTACTACCCAAATCCTGTACCTCAACAAAGTTTAAATTTTTTTTAAAAACAATAAAATGAGCCTGCGACATGTCCAAATGCAAGTCGCGGCACATAGCTCACACTCACTGCACCTAGGGGTCCTCAAGTTAGGCATGTCCGGTGGCTTTGGTCGGCCGGCTCCATTCCTAACCCCCTAACTCTTTTTGCCTCCCCACTTCACGCTTAGGGCACCCTAAGGGTAGGACATACCTAAGGAGATAACACTCACCTATGGTTAGACATGTCAACCTAAGCTACACACACTGCACCTCTCTTTGCATAAATAGGGTCCTCAAGTGTGGGACATCACCCAGGCTTACGTAGGGTTAGACCCAACTCCCTGTTCCACCAGCACGAGCACAGAGCACCGCACAATGAGGTAGACACTCACCTTAAGTCGAGCACTTTCTCCTTCTAGGTACAACTGGATGCTGCAAACCACCAACTTCGAAGGCCCCCATCATCCACTCGACACACCTTGGGTTCTCCATCAAAATCTTTACCAAAGCTTCCCAATCAAATGAGTCCACATGCGGCCCTATCACCCCCCCACCAACCACTGGCCCAGACCCCACCCTTCCACAACAAAGACCTCGAAGTGCCATGGGACTGGCACCCGTCTCGGAGGGGGTAATGTTAACCTCAGTTTGAGATGGTAGAAATATGAAGCAAAAAGTAAAAAAAGAACAGAATAAGAGCAAAGCCGCAGAAGCAGCCCCTAAAAGCTAAGCTGAGACAAAAGAGTAATTTTAAATAGAAGGTGCCTCAAAAAACTCTAAAAACTCTTGTAAAAGAGCGCCAGGCTCCCTCTTGTGCCATTTGTAAAAGAATAGATGGGTGTAGGCTTAAGGCATGAGGCAAGAAAAGGGAAATAGGACAAGGGACCTTGTCACAAAGGCCGGTCATGTAAAAAGGGATGGGTGCCTATGGGATTTTAGGGCTTGTATATAAAGCAATGGAAGCTCATTCTTTGGTGTGTGGCTAACAAGAGACCTCTCTCCATGTCTTCTTCTCTTCTCTTGTTTGTGTGTGTGTGTGTGATATAGAGAGAGGGAGATTGAGAGGGTGAGGGAGTGAGCATATGGGAGTGAGGGATCAAGAGGGTGAAGCTCTTAATCATTCCCCCTTCTCTTCTTCTCTTCTTTTCTCTTTTCTCGCTCGTGCAAGGCTATGGTGGATGGAGCTTGAAGGAGGAGGCTTGAGGATGCTTGAGCTAGCATCTAGGATCGTGGAGCTACTAGTGTGTGTGAAGGAGGAGGCAACTCATTTTGGCATCAAGGTAAGCTCACTACATTCATAGGTTTGGAGGCGCATCAACTAGGTGAGAGGTATCCATTAGAGCTCTCTTGGAACGCTTGAAACAATAAGTGGTCCATGGGTCTTGACGGTCGAGTGAGAGCTCCCACACAAACTGATAGGGTTGGATTTTAAGGATGAGTCACCTAAGTGAGGCCTTCTCGATAGGTTGTTTAGGGAATCCGTGCTCAAGCACTTGGACTATATCTTTTGCCCAATATGGCATCAAATCAACTCTAAATAAATCTCTCTCACTAGATAGGTGAAACAAATGTGCATCTGGCAATTCGTCCAGGATGCCCTGTCCAACAGCTTCTCCTATGGGTATGCGAGACATATGGTCAACCATATAATGTTGTTTCCCCTTGCGTACCACCATGGAGAAGTCAAATTCTAAAATTAGAAGTAACCATCGAGCAATACGTCCCATAGCTCAAGGTTTATTAACATGATAAAGCAATGCATGATGGTCAACAAAGAAGGTAAAAGGCATGGCCAAAAGATAATGCCAAAATTTCTTTACCGCAAATACCATGGCTAAGCACTCTCTCTCCCCCGTTGTTGAGTAATTCATTTCTATATCTGTGAGTTGTCTACTAGCAAAGCTCAGTGGATAGTAGGTTGTGTTCACTAGGTTGGCACAACAAAGCTCCCACAGCAAATTTCGAAGCATTGATGTCAACATGGAAGGTGATTGTCTAGTCTAGGGCTCGTAGAATTTGTGTAGTGGTGGTAAGAGCCTTTTTCAATTCCTCATATGTGTGTTAGCATTCCTCGGTCCACTCGATTGTAATTAGAAACTTATATAGAAGTCTAGCAATCAATGCATAGTTCAACATAAACCGTCGATAGTATCCCGTGTGGCCTAGGAAGCATTGAACTCCCTTGTAATTGGATGGTGGTGGAAGATTGACAATAACCCTTACTTTTGATAAGTCCATGGCAATGTCATTCTTCAACACCACATGCCCTAGGATGCATCTGTGCTTTACCTAGAACTAGCACTTCAAGGGGTTCAACGAGAGGCGATATAACCAACATCATTCAAAGACAGCTCGGAGCTTATCTAAGTGTTCCTTCCATGTGGAGTGAACACACGAATCATCTACAAAAATCTCTGACTCCTTTCTAAGCATGTCTTTGAAGATGGAACACATAAGTTTCTGGAAGGTACTTGGTGCATTAGTCAACCCAAAGGGCATGACTATGTAGGCGAAGACACCCCACTCTGTGGCAAATGCAGTCTTATGCCTATCATCAGGATGCACTTGCACCTGATTGTATCTTGAGAAGCCATCCAAGAAACAATAGGCTTCTTTACCATCCACTCTCTTGAGCATGTGCTCAGTGTATGGCAATGGATAATTGTCTCTCTTTGTAGTAGTGTTTACCTTCTTGTAGTTGATGCACACTTAGATCTTTTCACTCTATTTCAGCACGACCACTATGGGTGAGAACCCAGTTCGTGTGCTCAATCTCATAAATGAATCTTGCTCTCAACAACTTATCAATTTTCTCTTTCATTGCCTAAGCATGCTTGGGGTTCATTGGATAGAGCCGGTGCTTAAGTGGCATTGCATTGGGTGTCATGGGTATGTTGTGACTTGGTGGATGGGTTACATAGGGTCCAAGTGGTCTGGGTATTCTTGTTGGGTTTAGCTGGTCGTCCCCTCTAATCGCATCATCCTAGCTAGCATGTCTCCCTGCAAGCTTGAATTGCTACCAAGGCCTTGTAGAGTTCCTCACTGCATATCCCATTAACAAAGATAGTGGAGAGCACTCTTTTGGTGGCTCTCTGACCAGTTGGGATCCTCTTGAAAAGACTCCACATGTGGGTGACATAGTCTCTTATGTCCTCCTTCTCTTTCTACTTGATGTTCATCAGCCGCACTAGAAGGTTATCAGAGTACTCAAGCTCAAATAATCTCTTAATGAAGAGACTCTTGAGGTTGTTAAAGTCAATTCGCTCTCAACAGTGTCCAAATTTGTGTACCAGATCCTACCCTTATCTCCTAAGCATAGACCAAAAGCTTATGAGCATAAAGTAAGTTCGGTGAGGCATATTGGCCTTGCAGACCTGCTCAAACTACTCTACAAAACTATATAGGTCATCATTTGGCTGTTACTTGTCTAATTGCTTAGCAACAATAGGGATTCTTGATTGGCTCTTAGAGCTCTGGTTAACTCCTAATCATGTAAGCAATGAGGTTGTCATTGCAGCAGCGCTCTGCCCTGCTGTGACGAGTTATCTAGCAATCGCTTCATATAAGAAGCTTGCTCAACATGAGATCACCTTCTAGAGCTCTTTCCCTCTCTACATCAAGACCTATCCTATTTCTGCTTGCTAGGGCTAGCAGTGAATCTCACGCATCTCTATGCTCTGTCGCAAGCTTCAAGCTTGTTGTTCATGATTGTAGGTCACTATGACTTGCAACGCTTCCTGTGCTAGTCTCCTCTCCTCTTCGAGGTCTGCTATGATATCCTCAGATGTCCTACCGTGGTGGTCTGTCCGAGTCTATAAGTCATAATTGGTGACTAGCCACTAGATTTTTCTCAAAAAGCCACCTAGGTCGAGCTCTTCACTATGTCTGTGGTTATTAGTGTGCTTGACTCTGCCATGCTTGCAATCTCGTGATGAGATTGATCAAGTTGGGCATATCCACTTCTCCAATGGTGTTAGTCCTTATTGCGACTAGCTTTTTTGTTGCATCTTCTGCTTGGTCCTATGCTTGGGGTTTCGATCACCCGACTATGTCTCAAGATCTTCTCCTACTAGTGGGTTGGTTTTATGGTTACGTCTGAGTGCATTCCTTGTTAATTTACAAACAATCCTCAATTTACAATCACTTTGTGTGTGTGTACTCTCTTTCATGCACTATGCGCAATCAGGCTTTTGACTTTTCTTAGGTGTACTTCAAATGCTGGAAAACAGTACGAGTGCCAAGG